>NC_141818.1:52945213-53005213 GCF_982586985.1 Callionymus lyra
TCCATCCATCCATCCATCCATCCATCCGTCCATCCGTCCAACCATCCATCCATCCATCCATCCATCCATCCATCCATCCATCCATCCATCCATCCATGCATCCATCCATCCATCCATCCATCATCCATCCATCCATCCATCCATCCATCCATCCATCCATCCATCCATCCTTCCATCCATCCATCCATCCATCCATCCATCCATCCATCCATCCATCCATCCATCCATCCATCCATCCATCCATCCATGCATCCATCCATCCATCCATCCATCCATCCATCCATCCATCCATCCATCCATCCATCCATCCATCCATCCATCCATCCTTCCATCCATCCATCCATCCATCCATCCATCCATCCATCCATCCATCCATCCATCCATCCATCCATCCATCCATCCATGCATCCATCCATCCATCCATCCATCCATCCATCCATCCATCCATCCATCCATCCATCCATCCATCCTTCCATCCATCCATCCATCCATCCATCCATCCATCCATCCATCCATCCATCCATCCATCCATCCATCCATGCATCCATCCATCCATCCATCCATCCATCCATCCATCCATCCATCCATCCCAATTATTATTAAAAAATAAACTTACAATTACTTACTTCAATACATTTTAATTCTATGGTTCAAAATAGAATTCTTAAAAAGATGTTAAAAAAAAGATTAAATGCTTAATATAAGATCATTTAAATTTTAAAAACTCAACATTTGATTTTTCTTATGATGGAAATAATTCTTATTCGATGTGTTTTAAACATGGTTTACATTTAAATTAAACTGAACAAACTGAATAAAGTGGAACAAAACTATAAAAAGAGTCCAAATCAACAATAACAAGAAGAGAAAAACAACCTGGAAATGAAAGAGAAACTCGAGGTCAAAACACTCACGAACAACAATAAAAGCTCTCAGGCATGAAAAGGTCTGAACAAGAAGATCCGAGAGACGCGACTGAAGAATGACTTCAGCGACAGAAGAACTGCTTTGATCTGGTTCTGGGTCTGGACTCGAGGGCTTGAAGGAGAAGAAGGTCTTGATTGAACATGAGGTCCACGTGTCATTAGAACAGGGGAGGAGAGACAGGAAGTGACATCAGTCATTGCAAAATAAAAGTGGAACCTTACCTGAACGTATTTGAAGTTTACCCTTGACCTTTGACCTCCTTCAACCTTCACTGAGAGGTCAGTAGTCCATATGTTCATTTTAAGATGTTTTTTTTACACATAAAAATCCAACGGACCCACAATAACACACAGATAGTGTTTGATGAACAATTGATTCATTAATAATTAATACAAGTTAATAAAGATCCGACCAAAAGAATCATTGAACCAAGAATTCAAGGAGTTTCCCCTGAAATTAAAAATACACACAGTTGTCAGAGCAGTATAATAAAAACACACAAAACACTAGAACATAAAAAAACATGGTGGTCAACACTCACCTGGAAATCAAACACTCAGGACAGTAGTTTGAACAAAACAAACACAAAACATGGAGTTTGTGTTTCACTCATTTTCACTAGTTGACAGTTTTATTTTTGAAGTAAACGTAAATGAAACAAACATCTTGACGTGTCAAGAGTCTGAGATGTTACTTTAGAAGAAAATACCATCTTTTTTCAAAATAAAACACATTTCAGACATTAATAATCTATTGAACAGAAACTTTTTTTGTTTCTGTTCTTTTTATTGGTAATGTTTTTAATTTTCAGAAAACATAGAGCTTTTTTTTATCACATTTTAAAGTTGAATTTATATTAAGTTAGTTATATTTAATTTAGTTTATATTAAGTGAGTTAATATTTAAGTTACTTAATATTTAAGTTAGTTTATATTGAAGTTAGTTAATATTTAAGTGAGTTTATATTTAAGTTAGTCAATATTTAAGTGAGTTTATATTTAAGTTAGTCAATATTTAAGTGAGTTTATATTTAAGTTAGTAAATGTTTAAGTTACTTAATATTTAAGTTAGTTTATATTGAAGTTAGTTAATATTTAAGTGAGTTTATATTTAAGTTAGTCAATATTTAAGTTAGTTTATATTTAATTAAGTTTATATTTAAGTTAGTTTATAATTAAGTAAGTTTATATTTAAGTTAGTTTATATTTAAGTTAGTTTACATTTAGGTTAGTTTATATTGAAGTTCGTTAATATTGAAGTTAGTTTATATTTAAGTTAGTTAATAGTTAAGTTGGTTAATATTTAAGTCAGTTTATATGTAAGTTAGGTAATATGTAAGTTAGTTTGTATTTAAGTTAGTTTATATGTAAGTAAGTTAGTTAATATTTAAATTAGTTTGTATTTAAGTTAGTTTATATATAAGCTAGTTCATATTTAAGTTAGTTTATATTTAAGTTAGTTCATATTTAAGTTAGTTAATATTTAAGTTAGTTTATATTTAAGTTAGTTTATATTTAAGTTAGTTAATATTTAAGTTAGTTTATATTTAAGTTAGTTAATATTTAAGTTAGTTTATATTTAAGTTAGTTTATATTTAAGTAATTTAATATTTAAGTTATTTTATATGTAAGTGAGTTAATATGTAAGTTAGTTGATATGTAAGTTAGTTGATATGTAAGTTAGTTGATATGTAAGTTAGTTAATATTTAAGTCAGTTAATATTTAAGTTAGTTAATATTTAATTTAGTTTATATTTAAGTTATTTAATATTTAAGTTATTTTATATGTAAGTCAGTTAATATGTAAGTTAGTTAATATGTAAGTTAGTTAATATTTAAGTCAGTTAATATTTAAGTCAGTTTATATGTAAGTTAGTTAATATTCAAGTTAGTTAACATGTCAGTTTATAAACCAAACGACTAGAGCAGGTTCTCAGCAGATCTTCTCTCAGACGCTCAACACGAGTCTCTTCACATCGATCTGTAGTTGAACCTCCACTCGAGTCGAACACATCAATCCCGACGAGAAGCTCATGTTCCTGCTCACAGTCACACCAACGTCTGGAGCTCGGAGGCCGAGGAGAGACGTTTACAAACACTTTACGAGCTCCGAGTGTCACGAGACTTGCTTTTATGGACTCCTTTCTTCACATTCACTTCTCGCTGCAGTTTCTTCTACAGTCTCTCAAGCTCTTAAAAAAGTCTGGTTTCAAGTCATTTATCCAGACTTTTATTAATCGTCCTCGCATGAGGTTCATAAACATGAGCTGCAAATAATTTGATAATCAGTTATATAGTTCATATTCACTGAGAAATGTGTGTGTTTTCATAAAGAAAGTGTACATTTAAGTTTTTATTCCATGGTTTTACAGGATTAAGATCTTCCTCCGCGTGAGTTAAATCTTATGAATATTTCACTTGTTAACACTTGTTTATATAATAGTTCAAACTAATCTTTACCATCATGTCTGTAGGACAATAAATATATTTATAATAATAATAATAATAAATACAGTAATAATAATAATACAGTAATAATAATAATAATAAGACACATTTATTTGAGTCATAATACATAGTTTTATTTTAAAACAGTTAAAACATTTCCTAGCATTTTACATTTCATCCTCCCGTCCTCAGTCATTTCCATATCCTCTCATCCTTAGTCATCACTGTATCCTCTCATCCTTAGTCATCACTGTATCCTCTCGTCCTCAGTCATCCCTGTATCCACTCGTCCTCAGTCATCCCTGTATCCACTCGTCCTCAGTCATCCCTGTATCCACTCGTCCTCAGTCATCATTGAATCCTTATCACTGTATCCTCTCATCCTCAGTTATCACCGTATCCTCTCTTCCTCAGTTATCACTGTATCCACTCGTCCTCAGTCATCCCTGTATCCACTTGTCCTCAGTCATCCCTGTATCCTCTCATCCTCAGTCATCCCTGTATCCACTTGTCCTCAGTCATCCCTGTATCCTCTCATCCTCAGTCATCCCTGTATCCACTCGTCCTCAGTCATCCCTGTATCCACTCGTCCTCAGTCATCATTGAATCCTTATCACTGTATCCTCTCATCCTCAGTTATCACCGTATCCTCTCTTCCTCAGTCATCACTGTATCCTCTCATCCTCAGTTATCACCATATCCTCTCGCCCTCAGTCATCATTGAATCCTCTCGTCCTCAGTCATCACTGTATCCTCTCATCCTCAGTTATCACCATATCCTCTCGCCCTCAGTCATCACTGTATCCTCTTGTCCTCAGTCATCACTGTATCCTCTCGTCCTCAGTCATCACTGTATCCTCTCGCCCTCAGTCATCACTGTATCCTCTCGTCCTCAGTCATCACTGTATCCTCTCGTCCTCAGTCATCACTGTATCCTCTCGTCCTCAGTCATCACTGTATCCTCTCGTCCTCAGTCATCACTGTATCCTCTCGCCCTCAGTCATCACTGTATCCTCTCGCCCTCAGTCATCACTGTATCCTCTCGTCCTCAGTCATCACTGAATCCTCTCGTCCTCAGTCATCACCGTATCCTCTTGTCCTCAGTCATCACTGAATCCTCTCGTCCTCAGTCATCACTGTATCCTCTCGTCCTCAGTCATCACTGTATCCTCTTGTCCTCAGTCATCACTGAATCCTCTCATCCTCAGTCATCACTGAATCCTCTCGTCCTCAGTCATCACTGTATCCTCTCGCCCTCAGTCATCACTGTATCCTCTCGTCCTCAGTCATCACTGTATCCTCTCGTCCTCAGTCATCACTGTATCCTCTCGTCCTCAGTCATCACTGTATCCTCTCGTCCTCAGTCATCACTGTATCCTCTCGCCCTCAGTCATCACTGTATCCTCTCGCCCTCAGTCATCACTGTATCCTCTCGTCCTCAGTCATCACTGAATCCTCTCGTCCTCAGTCATCACCGTATCCTCTTGTCCTCAGTCATCACTGAATCCTCTCGTCCTCAGTCATCACTGTATCCTCTCGTCCTCAGTCATCACTGTATCCTCTTGTCCTCAGTCATCACTGAATCCTCTCGTCCTCAGTCATCACTGTATCCTCTCGCCCTCAGTCATCACTGTATCCTCTTGTCCTCAGTCATCACTGTATCCTCTCGCCCTCAGTCATCACTGTATCCTCTCGCCCTCAGTCATCACTGTATGCTCTCGCCCTCAGTCATCACTGTATCCTCTCGTCCTCAGTCATCACTGTATCCTATGAAAAAAGTGAATTCTTTTATTTTTACTCACTTTATTGAAATGTCGAACCATAAATAAAACAATAAAATACATTTCACTGCCAATAAAAGATGTTTTTTGTTAGTTTTAATGGATACAGTGATGTTGAATCACTTCAGTATCTGGAGAAAATCATCCTGATATTTAAATAAATATTGGTATAAACTAGCGACGACCTCGATGAGTCGAGCGTCACTGATAACCAGGTCTAAACCATGACTTCTAGTCGTGGGTCGAGTCGGTCAAGTGTTTGTATTTAAACGAGGGGCGAGAAAGACTCAGTGTTTCTCAGACAAAGTCACTCGACACAAACCTAATCGTTCACGCTTCTGTTGGTGGAGGATCAGCTGCTGCTCGGAAAAGGTGCTGCAAGATGTTTCCAAATCATCCGAGTATCAAATGTTTCTTTCTGGGGGAGGTTTTAATCTGCAGAGAATGTTCCATTAGTTTACTGACACTCCATTAGCTGATGACTGTGAGTCACATGTGACACTTCGGGTTTGATCCGCCGGAGCCACTGCTGGAGTGAAGAGGTTCTGATGCTGTTTCCTCTTCTCACACCTCAGGGTCCAGGAGATCCTCCTGAGCTGGAGCCACGACCAGAGACGCTCGACCATCACGACCAGAGACCAAGAGACAGTTTCTCCTTCACATGGAGGCTCAGAACCAACAACCTGATCGAACCTGAGGCACGTAGGCTGTGGAAGTTCATCAGAAAAGATCCATTCATTTGAAACTGAAATTGAAATTTGAAAGTTTTCTGAAACATTTTATTTATTTATTTTTTATCATTGATTTGTCAATTGAATTTTTTCGTTTTTTTCTATTGAAAAATTCAATTTAAAATGTTTATTGAAAGTTAGAATATCATTTATTAGGGAATTTATTTTTTACACTGATTTTGAATTACTTCCAATAATTAAAAAAAATATTTGTTCTAAATTACATGTTTTTTAATTTGAGCCCTTTTACATTTTCCACCTAAATGAAAAAAATATAAAAAACTTTGTTTCCATATAGAATATAGAATATAATGTAATAATAATATAATATTCTTTTTTTTTACTTTTTCCATCTAAAATTCTAATTCCAATAATTTTGTAGCCTTTAAATTCAAAACAAACATGTTGAAATAAAATAAATATATATATATTGTAATATTAAATTACAAAAGCCTCGAGTTTGATATTATTCTTCCAGAAATTCTCTTAAAATATTATATATATATTTATTATATTTATTAATTTGAATTTATTGAATTATTGAATTAAAACAATTGTCTTATTTGAATTTGAATATTAAACTGTAAAAATATTTTTTACAGATTTTTTTATTCAATTGTATAAATAAATTCAAATTCAATTTAATTTACAATTCAATGACTCATTAAAAACAACTTTTTAATAAACACCAATTATTTAAAAAAAAAAACAGTTTCTACATTGATATGTTAAACTCTTGTGATTTCACTGATTCACTTCCACAGTCGACGTGTTCGTCTTCACGTGTGAACTGTCGTCGTCGAACCATGATGTCGAACCATGATGTCGAACCATGATGTCGACCCATGATGTCGAACCATGATGTCGACCCATGATGTCGACCCATGATGTCGACCCATGATGTCGAACCATGATGTCGACCCATGATGTCGAACCATGATGTCGACCCATGATGTCGAACCATGATGTCGACCCATGATGTCGAACCATGATGTTGAACCATGATGTCGAACCATGATGTCGACCCATGATGTCGAACCATGATGTCGAACCATGATGTCGAACCATGATGTCGACCCATGATGTCGAACCATGATGTCGAACCATGATGTCGAACCATGATGTCGAACCATGATGTCGAACCATGATGTCGACCCATGATGTCGAACCATGATGTCGAACCATGATGTCGACCCATGATGTCGAACCATGATGTCGAACCATGATGTCGAACCATGATGTCGAACCATGATGTCGAACCATGATGTCGAACCATGATGTCGAACCATGATGTCGACGCATGATGTCGACGCATGATGTCGAACCATGATGTCGACCCATGATGTCGAACCATGATGTCGAACCATGATGTCGACCCATGATGTCGACCCATGATGTCGAACCATGATGTCGACCCATGATGTCGAACCATGATGTCGACCCATGATGTCGACCCATGATGTCGACCCATGATGTCGAACCATGATGTCGACCCATGATGTCGACCCATGATGTCGAACCATGATGTCGACCCATGATGTCGACCCATGATGTCGAACCATGATGTCGACCCATGATGTCGAACCATGATGTCGACCCATGATGTCGACCCATGATGTCGAACCATGATGTCGACCCATGATGTCGAACCATGATGTCGACCCATGATGTCGAACCATGATGTCGAACCATGATGTCGACCCATGATGTCGAACCATGATGTCGAACCATGATGTCGAACCATGATGTCGACCCATGATGTCGAACCATGATGTCGAACCATGATGTCGAACCATGATGTCGACCCATGATGTCGAACCATGATGTCGACCCATGATGTCGAACCATGATGTCGACCCATGATGTCGAACCATGATGTCGAACCATGATGTCGAACCATGATGTCGACCCATGATGTCGAACCATGATGTCGAACCATGATGTCGACCCATGATGTCGAACCATGATGTCGACCCATGATGTCGAACCATGATGTCGAACCATGATGTCGAACCATGATGTCGACCCATGATGTCGACCCATGATGTCGACCCATGATGTCGACCCATGATGTCGAACCATGATGTCGAACCATGATGTCGAACCATGATGTCGACCCATGATGTCGAACCATGATGTCGAACCATGATGTCGACCCATGATGTCGAACCATGATGTCGAACCATGATGTCGAACCATGATGTCGAACCATGATGTCGAACCATGATGTCGACCCATGATGTCGACCCATGATGTCGACCCATGATGTCGAACCATGATGTCGAACCATGATGTCGACCCATGATGTCGACGCATGATGGCGAACCATGATGTCGAACCATGATGTCGAACCATGATGTCGAACCATGATGTCGACCCATGATGTCGAACCATGATGTCGAACCATGATGTCGAACCATGATGTCGAACCATGATGTCGACCCATGATGTCGAACCATGATGTCGAACCATGATGTCGACCCATGATGTCGAACCATGATGTCGACCCATGATGTCGAACCATGATGTCGAACCATGATGTCGAACCATGATGTCGACCCATGATGTCGACCCATGATGTCGACCCATGATGTCGACCCATGATGTCGAACCATGATGTGGAACCATGATGTCGAACCATGATGTCGACCCATGATGTCGAACCATGATGTCGAACCATGATGTCGACCCATGATGTCGAACCATGATGTCGAACCATGATGTCGAACCATGATGTCGAACCATGATGTCGAACCATGATGTCGACCCATGATGTCGACCCATGATGTCGACCCATGATGTCGAACCATGATGTCGAACCATGATGTCGACCCATGATGTCGACGCATGATGGCGAACCATGATGTCGAACCATGATGTCGAACCATGATGTCGAACCATGATGTCGACCCATGATGTCGAACCATGATGTCGAACCATGATGTCGAACCATGATGTCGAACCATGATGTCGACCCATGATGTCGAACCATGATGTCGAACCATGATGTCGACCCATGATGTCGAACCATGATGTCGACCCATGATGTCGAACCATGATGTCGAACCATGATGTCGACCCATGATGTCGACCCATGATGTCGACCCATGATGTCGACCCATGATGTCGAACCATGATGTCGAACCATGATGTCGAACCATGATGTCGACCCATGATGTCGAACCATGATGTCGAACCATGATGTCGACCCATGATGTCGAACCATGATGTCGAACCATGATGTCGAACCATGATGTCGAACCATGATGTCGAACCATGATGTCGAACCATGATGTCGACCCATGATGTCGACCCATGATGTCGAACCATGATGTCGAACCATGATGTCGAACCATGATGTCGACCCATGATGTCGAACCATGATGTCGAACCATGATGTCGAACCATGATGTCGACCCATGATGTCAAACCATGATGTCGACCCATGATGTCGAACCATGATGTCGACCCATGATGTCGAACCATGATGTCGAACCATGATGTCGACCCATGATGTCGAACCATGATGTCGAACCATGATGTCGACCCATGATGTCGAACCATGATGTCGACCCATGATGTCGAACCATGATGTCGAACCATGATGTCGACCCATGATGTCGACCCATGATGTCGAACCATGATGTCGACCCATGATGATCCCGGGACGTCAGTCAAAGCATCGACGCTCGTGTTGGAGTCGCTCGTTCAAAAGAACGTCTGCTGTTACCGACGACTGATGAAATGTGTCTTTTCTGAGCTGAAACCTGAGAATCGTTGCATCTCAGTCGGGGTCAGAACCGTCTTCGCCTGCGTCCCGGTTCTGATCCCAGACCCCCCGGGTCGACTCTCCGGGGATCGTCCTGTCGCTCTCACGGGTCTGACGTGTCCAGACGCAGCCTTCCAAGGAAGTCCAGCTCATGAATGGAAACTTATGAAGGTTGAGTGTGTGAATCAGTGACATCACAAGATTGAATTCATGGATTTAACACTTTTTTTATTTGTTCACATTGAATTATTTTTTGGGAATAATTGAATTCAATAATTTCTATATTAAAATGTTGTTTTTTTTAGTTATTATTGTGTTGTTATTATGTATTTATTTCTTGTTTTAATATCTCAATTACAATTATTACAACATTTTCTAAATTCAATATTTATAATGTATCCGTTGAATAATCGTCTAATAATATTTAAAAGGTTACAAATTAAAAAATATCAAATTTATAAAATCATTTTTTAAATTATTAGTATTAGAAGTATATGTGTAAAAATGTTTTATTCATTTTGGCAATATTTTGTAAAAAATATTATAGATATACAGTATATAATAATAATATTCATCATTTAAATGGTGAATATTCTTTTTTATGACTTTGAATGAAAAATGTTTTAACATGAAGAATTTAATATTATTATTATAATAAATATGAAACATATTCTTTTAAATTCAATATTACGTTCAAATTAAATATTTTAAATTCAATATAATTTATACGTTTCATAATCGTCTAAAAGTATTTTGGTATTCGTTTAGTTTTCTCTGGTGACTCTTATATTTACATTTCATATTGAATTTAAAAGGCTACAAATTTAAAAATATAACATTTATAAAGTCAATTGTTTAATTATTGGCATTAGAATAATAAACTATATGTGTAAAAACTTTTATTCATTTTGGCAATATTTAATTTTTACTGTTCATTACAGTATATAACAGTATTATTATTATTATTGTCATTATTATACAGTAAAATCAACTTTTAATATACATTTTATAAAATATAATTATTCTTAAAATAAATCAATGACTAACAATTGTGTCGTCTCCGGGTCAAAGGTGAACGACCTCTGGGTCACCTTGACCCGGAGCCAACACAAGGCTAGAATCTTCCGATGACACTGATGAACATCGTCGTGACGACATCGTTGGATCTTAAAGGAAAACTTTATTAATTTGTATCAAATTCTGTTTTTATACTGAAAAAACATATTTGTAAAAACATATTTATATATTTGCTGCATCTTTTCTACAGAGACTGAAGATATTTTTGATACTTGACGTGTGAGAAGTTTTTAATGCAATCGTGTAAAGTCGCTGAGCCATAACATTATGACCACCTGGTTGAGATCCGGTGAAAAGACTCGAGCCGACGACGCTTGGTTGTCGTCGACAGACTGTGTTTGTTTGACGTCCTCGGATGTTTAACCGGATTCAACCGGTTTAAGACGCTTGTTGTCGCTTCAAACTTTACTCTTTCATGAAATCACAGACCATTGACCGTGTTTAACTTTAAAAATATTGATTTCATTCTTGACTAAACTTGACGAGTCTTTTTAATTCACTCTTTCTTTCGTTTTAATGTATTTTCTTTTAAAGATACAATTTTACACACTATTTGTTTTTGTTAAAAAAAATGTTTTTCCTAATTTTAATGTTCATTTTTCTTGTCTATTTTTTCTATTTTCATTCAAAAAGAAATAACAAATCAAAAGCTGAAAAGGCACACAGATGTGTCATACCTCTGCCAAGGAGATAAAGTTACAGTATTTCAAAGACAAAAACATAAAATCAATGATTTAAGAATTTTTCGATCTGGATTTCTTATTTTTTGACGTGTTACCAGGCGTATAAAGCAACCCTTAAACAATTCCAAAAATCACAAAATAAAAACACTATTTTACTTTCGTCACAACTTGTAACTTCCAAAAATGTTCCAATGAAGATAAAACTCTATTTTCGTCTCTTTTTAAATCCAATATAAAACGTTAACATTTACGCAGACGATGATCTCCTTGGCAGACGAAAGAAGGATCAAAATCCACCTTTAAAGACAAAGCTTTAAAAAATAATCTCCGTATCGCTCGTGACGTTCCTCGACTGGTCATAATGTTACGGCTGATCTGAGGAACATTTTAATAAAGGAAGCATGATCTTGTATTTTCTATGCATTCTCGTGAGACGATATGAAACTCGTTCGACCTCGAGGTCGTTTCTACTCTGGTTTTTACACTATTTTTACATCAGAACGAAGACGGAGAGACTCGTCGAGAAACTGTCGTTTATTTGACGAGAAAATGTTTGAATCAAATGTTGGAAATAAACTTTTTTCACTTCGTCCTGCAGTGTCTTTATTTTTTTAATGTTTTCATGAAGAAAAAAACTTTGGAATATGTTGAATTTGACATTTTAAATGATTTATTTTCTTATTATTATTGTATTTTTTAACATTTAACTTAATAATTGAAAGTAAAAATGCAAAATAAAAGTTTCATATTTTATTTCCACAAATTGAAAAAGAAATTCTCTGAATTTAATAATTTTGAGTTTGTAGCCTTTTAAATTCACTATTAATATGTATAATGTGTATTAGTGACACCAGTACTTTCTGCTGTCAATATTATTAATTTAAAATTCTATGACTAACTTCTGTGACATTATTTTCCTAAGTTTAGAGATTTTTCTCGGTTGAAAATAAAAACATTTATTATTGTGACGTCACTGATATTGTGACGTTTCATCTGCAGCAGAATCGATGCTTCAGTTCAAACTCAAGACGCAAACGTCTTAATGGCTTCACAGCGTTCGTGTAATTAAAGGAGTTAATCTTTGGGAAACATCTTCTGAACTTGAGATGAAAGTCTGGTCGACGATCACATGAGCATCAGCATCAGTTCATGGAGGATCAGCATCAGTTCATGGAGGATCAGCATCAGTTCATGGAGGATCAGCATCAGTTCATGGAGGATCAGCATCAGTTCATGGAGGATCAGCATCAGTTCATGGAGGATCAGACGAGCAGATAAAAGGTCGTCTTCGTCTCGTCGCAGATTTAACTGCAGCTCGTCACGGACGCGTCACGTCAGCGAGAACATGAAGGTCAGCGAGAACATGAAGGTCAGCGAGAACATGAAGGTCACGAGGAGGCGGAGAGACGCCGTGACCCCGTGAGAGAAGGTCAACTGCAGGTTCTGATGCTGAGATGAACATTAGTGCTGCTGTGGTGACGATGATCCGACCTGTCAATCACAGCCTCCACTCACAGACACAATACTGAGACAAGGATCGACCAACAGTACCTTAAAAATACTATTATTATAATAATATAATAATTATACTTATGACAAAAATAAATGAACCAAGAATAATAAATATAAATAATAAATACTATGAAACAGTTCATACTTATGTTAGGACATACAGTACACAGTACATAAAGAGAAAATAATGCAAATTATGACAATTAAAAAAAAATTAATAATAATAATAATAACGTCAAAATAATAAATATAAGTTATTCTAAATATATCAACAACAATAAAAAAAAATAAGCAGACAATAAATACTATGAGTATGTATTTTAAATTCACACAACAGAAGTACAGGAAATGGGAGAAAATATCTAATTTAAAACAATTTATTTTTTAATTAAAAGCCCTAATTTTCCGCATTATGGACAAGTTTGATGTTTCAACAGTTTATAAGGACATTATATTATATTACTATTATATAAGGACATTTAGGACATACAGTACACTTAAAAAACAATAATACATAAGGAGAAAATAATAATAAAATAATAATAACTATGACAATAATAAATTAAAGAAAAATAATAACGTCCAAATAATAAATAACTTATTATAAATCATTCTAAATATATCAACAACAATAAACATTTTTGACAAGACAATGAATACTAGAAGTATATCGTTTTTATTCACAATACACAAGTACAGTAAATGGGAAAAAATAACTTATTTAATGATAATAAATGAAGATAATAATACAAATAATAATAATTATAATAATACACAAAATAAAAAATAATAACGTTAAACATTAAATAATAAATACATAAAGAATTATAAATCATTCTAAATATTTCAACAAAAGTAAATATTAATAACAAGTCAATAAATACTAGAATTACATAATAATATTCACACAACAGAAGTACAGGAAATGGGAGAAAATAACTCAATTAAAACATTTTATTTTTTCAAATTAAAAGCCCTAATTTTCCACATTAGGGACAAGTTTGTTGTGTCATCAGTTCAAACTTATATTAGGACATACAGTACACATACTTTAAACAATAATACATTAAAAAAAAGAAATAATAAAATAATTATAATAATACACAAAACTAAATAATAACGTCCAAATAATAAATAAAGAATTATAAATAATTGTAATATATGAACAACAATAAACATTTTTAACAAGACAATAAATACTAAAGTATACGTTTTTTAATTTACACTACAGAAGTACAGAAAAGGTAAGAAAATAACTCAATTAAAACAATATATATTTCTATTAAAAGCCTTGATTTTCCACATTGCAGACAGTTGTGTTGTTTCAGCAAGTACACACTCATACAGTACACATACTTAAAACAATCAATTAAAGATTATTATTAAACAATAATGCCACTAATAAAATAAACAAAAATAAAAACGTAAAAACAATAATAAAGAAATGATTATAAACAATTCTAAATATATAAACAACAGAAAAGATTTGTAAAAAGACAAAAACTACTAGAACTACAAATTTAAAAAAAACACAGACACTACACAGAAAAGAGGAGAAAACAACAAATAAAAACGTTTTACTTAAATATTTCTGCTAAAGAAACATAAGTTTTCATGTTATTAGAAAAAATCTCTTTTTTATATGTTGTCTATCAGGAAGTGTTTAAAACTGAGTCACGTGACTAAATAAAAGATAACTTAAAAACGTAAAAAACTATCATGAATGTGTTTATGTTTAAGTTTAATTAATAATAACACAAAAATAATAGTCAAATCAAAGAGGGATCAAAATAACTGTGTAGAATGTAATTAGAATTGTAAAGAGAAGAAAATATATAAACTTTATTTCACTGTAAATCATTGTAAAGTTAATATAGAGTTAAAATATAATTTAGAGTTTAATCTGATGATTTCAAGTCAGTAGGTTTGTTGTTATAATTTGGTGTTTTGCATTTATTTAGTGTTGAAAAACACATTTTTAAAACTTGTTCAAATAAATGTTTAATCTGCTGTT
Organism: Callionymus lyra; assembly: GCF_982586985.1. Taxonomy (NCBI): domain Eukaryota; kingdom Metazoa; phylum Chordata; class Actinopteri; order Syngnathiformes; family Callionymidae; genus Callionymus; species Callionymus lyra. The sequence goes on from NC_141818.1 coordinate 52,960,155, forward strand.
TTATGCTTTTTTAATCTGTTGAAATTGTTCTCAAGTTTCTTCGGGATTCATTATATATATATTTGTCACTTTAGTAATATATGTACATATATACATTTATATAATTTTTATTTAATTATTTTCAGATGTTTCTTGTTTTAATTATTAATCATTTAAAAATATTTAAAAACGTTTTGTACAACTTCTATGTATTTTTGAAAGTGTATTTAACCTAAATATTTTTTTTTATTTAATTAAATTAATTAAATTTAATTTTAATACGTTCTTTTTTTTCTCGAACTCATTTTATTTTAACTATAAACCACAAAAAAAAGTGTTTTTCTTTTTTAATTCCTTTTAACAAATTAAACAATACATGAAAAGATGTTTCAATTTTTAACCAACCGAAACCATCATTTATTATTGATTTATTTGTTATTATATTGTTAACAGATGATAATGTTAATAAAGTTTTTTTTAATTGTTGAACGAGCTTGGAAATGGATGCTTGTTTTTCTCACCATGATCCTAGTTTTTCAACGGAGTCGACATTGTAATGGATTCCAGCGGTGGAATTCTACTCCGCCCGCGATAGATGTCCTTTTAATAAAAACAAGCTTTTTCTAGTACGTGTCACGTGGTGTGGAAAATGGAAAAATGAAGAAGGCGAGAAGGAAGAACTGAAGGAAAAGAAAAGTCTTCAGCGAAAGATCCGTGTTTCGTGTTGAAGGTAAAATGGTTTCTTGAGAAGATCCGCGTGAACATGAGCGTCACCGCCGCGCTAGAGTCGCGCTAGCTTAGCATGCTAACGTCTGGGAGAGACGCTGATGCGGCAGGTTTTCATCCCAGCGGGGAGTCTGTGCTTCACCGACAACAAACACGTGAAAATGTTCCTTAAATGTGTCACAAAACTTGTGACTGAGACTGAATCACCGTCAGTTCCCTGTTTCTGACCCAACCTCAACATGTTAGCGACTGATCCTCGACTCACTATTGTTGACACTTTTGCATGTTTGTGTTGAATCTCGTCCAAGGTTCGTCTCTCAAGGGGAACATGTTCTGGACCAGAACCAACTTCATGTCCTGCGACCTGTAAGTACATGTTTTTATCAATCAATAATCAAGTCAACGACACTGACTTGTTGAGACTAATTATGTTTCACTTTTATTTTGTGAGTTTCTAACAATGTTGATTTAATGTCTCATAAGAAAGTTATTAATACTTAATAATATGAAAGTTATACTATGTGAAGCAAACGTAAAACTTGTCACTCGATCCTGACTTCATTGACAAGTGGATTCCAGGACCAAACACAGTGAAAAGACTCGTAAAAAGATGCTGTAAAGTTGTAACATCCTGCTGTGATTTATATCTTGTGTTCTTTAGAAGTTAAAGATGTTCTCTGAGCTTCTTCTCCTGCGAGGAGTGAAGACGTTTATTATTTATGATGCACTCAGATCTGATGAACCGTAAATGTTCAGTTAAAGACAAACGTCTGCGTTAAAAAGAATCCGATCTGTTTCTGAACGTGTTGAACTTCATGTTGAAACGTATAAAACCACCAATGTTGTAAAACACATGAGGTCAAAGTGCGTTGATGGACAGACACAGACACTCAGAATACATTTTAATATTTAACAACAAAGGGTCAACTTCTATTTAAGTCACATTTTTGACAGCTTTACATTTGTAGAATTTACTTAAGATTTAGGTCAAGTTTTTCTACATTTTGTCAATTTCTTTAGTCCTTACAATGATTTAGTATTGGTTAGTTTTTATACACTTTGTTAAACATTATTCTTTGGTGAAGTGGCTGCTGTGACAACAAAGATCATGTACGTCTGTGAGGGAGACTTATTTTTCAGTCTAAATTAAAATAATACATAAAATACATTTTAATCTTTCTACTGTATTAAAAAAGAATTCAATGGTGCTCCTGTAGAACTTAACACTAAAATAGAATTTAAACTGAATCTCTCTCGTGTTTCTCGTTTTCTCCTCTTTCACTTTAACTGAAAGGTAGATTTGTGTTAATTAATTTTACTTTATTTTATATCCTTTTATTCACAGATTTCAATAATGTATGGATTCATGATTTAAAAAAAACAACCTTTATTTTTATTATTCTCCCTAAACCAACGTACAACAAAGAAAGAATAGTAATAATACCAGTAATAAATGTAGAAGTACTAGACAAGAAAGATCAACAGAAAACAAATACAAAATACAAAAGTAAAGAATAAATACAATGGACTTTTTACATAGGAAGAATAACTGAAGACTTTATTATTTAAACCCATAAAAAACACTTTTTTCTAGTTAAATGTTATTATTTTCTTATATGATTGATTTATGCGAGATTCTTTTTTTTACAAATTGTATTTTATTAAAGATACAAGTGTTATGAAAACTGACTTTACATCCGTCTCCTAATTTAAATTCCATTAAAAACACAACATAATACAATTCTATATCTAAAGGAACGAACAATTAAAAACAAACAAGTAAAAACAAACAAACAAACAATAAATCTACGAGGCTAGTGTGGATCTCACTGAAAACACTCGACTGCTTCGACACGTTTGATTCGACATTTAAAACAAACGTACGATGAGTTCTGGAGGCGAAGACGTAGACGAGCAGCTCCACGGTTGGACGATCTCACGCCGGCGACACTCGTCCGCACGAGGTTAATAACGACCAGAAGGCGAAACAAATAACCCCCAAAAATAATAGATCGAAATAGACGAGCCTCCTTTCTCTGAGGTTTAAGACGTCAGTCGACTCCTCGATTCCAGGACGTAACGGATTCAGACTTTATTAAAAACTATCTGCAGACGATCATCAAGTCTGTTCTGTTTTAATGTTAAGTTGATATTTTTAAAAACATGTTTTACATAAAACACATCGATCCCATGAGATTATTCTGTGTTTAGTTTTTAATATAATGTATTTTATTTTAATTAATTATGAATTATTTATTTATTTTTAATTTTATAGCAATATACTGTATATTATTTTATTTTGATGTATTTTATTTGATTAATCTCTTTATTTCATTGATATTGTTTCATTTATATTCTGTAATGTTACCACAATAAATCCCGGTGTCATGTTCACTGAAACTCTATATTATTAACAATAGATTTTGTCAGTAAATTTTATTTAGTAACCAAGTTTATTTCAATTAAACCTGCGTTTGATTTTATATAATTAATTAACATTTTTGCAATGCTGTGATACATTTTGCAGAATTTATTTGACCTTTTGCTCTTCAATATATTTAATATTTTCTGTCCTGATGAAAACTCTTTCTAGTCTGTTATCTGACATGTAATTATGTTACAAAATAACTTTTTCCACAGACAGAAATAACTAGCATCGACACTGTTTCCCCGACTGTATCCTCTTGTCCTCAGTCATAGGACATTTCATTATTTGTCCTTTTCTATTTGACTCATGGGAACTTGCATGACATTTAAGAGTTTTAATTCTAAAAACTCTGGTTGAATAATACAGTTTTTAAACTGCGCTCTCGGGCCACGTTAAATCTGCTCAAGGGCCGCAAATCTTCCCCCGAGCCTGACTTTGAAAATGCCTGTTCGACATGATCGTTAACTGTGATTGTCAGCATTAAACCTGATGAGAGCGCCCCCTAGTTTTCAAACGAAAATATGTCAAAACGTCAGCTTTTAAAAGCTGCTTTTCTCCACTGTATCCTCTCGTCCTCAGTCGTAACTGCTTTCATTTGTTTTGAAAACAAAATATGTCCAAACATCAGCTTTAAAAGCTTCAGGACTCACTGTATCCTCTCGTCCTCAGTAATAGCGCAGGATTTCATGGTTCCTTTTAGCTGTGGGGGAAATGTCTGCCGCCATCTAGCGGACGGGAGTTGAATTGCAACACCAAACAAAACACTTGCACAAACAATTTTGAATTATAAACCAAATAACAACTCTGATCAAAATAAAATATAATTTAATAGGAATAAAAAAATGTGTTCGACTCATATTGAAAAATATTGCGATATACTTCGCTGCATTGATATTTTCTCACCTCTGGTTCCAACACTTTGTTATCGACTCTGTATTCCAACAATAGTTTGCTCCTCGTCTCAGACGTAACGAATCAAATCTCGTGGTAAACTCTCGGCCCTGAAGCTCGCCGTGACCTTCTCTGTCTCCTCAGATGATCGGACGAGGATGAAGCTGAACGAACGCAGCGTGGCTCACTACGCCACCTGCGACTCGCCGCCCGACAAGACGGGCTTCCTGTTCAAGAAGGGCGAGCGCAACACGGCGTACCACCGGCGCTGGTTCGTGCTCAAGGGCAACATGCTCTTCTACTTCGAGGAGCGCGACGGCCGCGAGCCCATCGGCGTGGTGGTCCTGGAGGGCTGCACGGTGGAGCTGTGCGAGTCGGCCGAGGAGTTCGCCTTCGCCGTCAAGTTCGACTGCGCCAAGGCTCGCGTCTACAAGATGGCCGCCGAGAACCAGCCGGCCATGGAGTCGTGGGTGAAGGCCTTGTCGCGCGCCAGCTTCGACTACATGCGGCTGGTGGTGAAGGAGCTGGAGCGGCAGCTGGAGGAGGTCACGGGCGGCGGCGGCGGCGTCTTCACCCTCCCCGGGCGGGCGAGGGTCCCCAAGAAGGCCTCGAAGTTGGGGTCTTCGTCGGGGTCTTCGTCGTCGTCCTCGTCCTCGCTGTCGTCGCTGTCGTGTCAGAGGTCGCAGCAGGAGGAGGCCCCGGGCGGCTCCAGGCTGGTGGGCGTGGCCTGGAGCAAACCGGCGGCCAACGGACTCCAGGAGGGGGCGCTGTCGTGCGCGGCGTGGGAGGCGGAGCCGGAGAACGGCGACGACGGCGGGAAGGGGCCGCCGGTGCCCCCCCGACGGGCCGGGGCCTCCCTGGAGAGCCCGGTCTGCCCCGGGACCGGATGCTTCTCCAAACTGCACGAGTGGTACGGGCTGGAGGTCGAGGAGCTGAGGGTGCAGTGGCTGCAGAGCCAGTGACCTCATGAGGGAGGGTGACCCTCGCGCGACCTCTGACCTTCGCTCCACGACCTCGGATGAAACCTTCGACCCTGTAGTCGAGACTCAGTAGAACCAGTTTTTAAATGTTTTTTAAAGAGACGTTCAATCCAACGATGGTAGAAAGATCCGGGAACACGTACACAGTACTTTAATAAAATACTTACTCACCTGTTGGCAAGGTATTACCATATTCTTCCTACTATAACGCGCACTTAAAATTACTTAAAAAATCCTAAATGTTTCTAAATGTTAATTCTGGTTGTACTTGCCGACTTCAAACCGTTCTTTCGTGGTACATGGCGCCAGAAACAAGGCTTCATAGTATTACTCTGAGAGGCTTTGTAATCATACTTTCCGTGGTTTTGTAGTATTACTCCTGCGCGAGTCTACGTAGTATTATTTTGCGAGATTCTTTATTATTTTCGATGCTTCGTAGTAATACTCTCCGACACTTTGTAGTGATACTCTGACGCTTCGTAGTATTACTCCGCGAGGCTGTGTAGTATAACTTAGCGAGACCCTTTAATATTTGTGAGGCTTCGTAGTATTACTCTCTGAGGCTTTGTAGTGGTACTCTCCAAGGCTTTGTAGTAATACTCTCTGAGGTTTCATAGTAATACTCTGCAAGGCTACCTAGTATTACTTTGCAAGGATCCGTAATTTTACATTGCTAGGCTCCGTAGTATTACTCAGCTAGACTTTGGAGTATTACTCAGCAGGCTCAGTAGTATTACTCCGTGTGGCTCAGTAGTATTACTGTGATTCCCAAGTACTTTGAGCTTGACTTTATTCTACACTAACATGGTCAGCGTTGACTGTTAACCAGTGGTTACTGTGTCTGTTAATAAGTCGTTAATAAAAAGTGCAATATTTACTTTAATTCCTACTGCAAACGACGAGTTGATTTATTTAATGGAGTCAAAGATAAATCAATGATTTAATGTCATCGATCAATATTAACATCAAACCTTTGATTAAGCAAATGAAGGAAGTGGCTCCGAGCCAATCACAGCTCGAGAACTGCTCATTAATATGCGCGTATTATCCTGGTACTAATCCTCCTAAAGTACTTCCTACAATCACTACGTTCTACACTTGGATGGTACTTCTAAACAATCATCGACTAATAATAATGTGTTTTAACGGTGTGTTGAGATGACGTCACACTAATGTATCAAGAGTTGTCGGTTCGATTCCAAACACGATGGGAAGCAAACGAGCCGTTGGTGTCGATGACGTCACCGTCTCGTGTTCACCGTCAGCCAAACGTCTGCGTCCAGAGAGACGCTTAAATACTTTCTGGTGAACAAACGTCTCTTCCATGTTGGAAGTTGTTGTTTTTCCTTTTGAGAATCGAACTCGTGCCTTAAGTTGTTTTTGTAACTTTTGTAATTTTGATCTTCTTTGATCTTCTTTGATTCCAAGTTTTCCTCCAACGTTCTCTGGACCAGTTGTTTGAACCACTTTTATTCTTGTACTTTTATATCATATCACTTGTATTTACACCTTTAAAGTTTTTGATGAAACATGTTCATGGACAAATTGTGTGGAAAAAAAAAAAATTACAAATAAAATCTGGCTTCAAAGAAATAATGTTGAAAATGACTCTTTTTTGTAAAAATATTAAATAACTCAAATAAGGGATTTTTTTTCCGTATAAAGTAAATAACAAAACAATTTAGTGATTTTAAATAAAAACACATAAAACGATATTAAGTGTATTTGTTTCATATTAAACTAAAAAGAATAAGGGATTTATTTTAAATATAAAACTCATAATAATTACGTTTTTTAATTTATTTTAGAAACACAATAATGACTAAATCAGGTGAATTTCATGTTAAACACGAAACTAAATTAACAACTTTTTTTTCTTGCATAAATATAAAACATTATAGTTATCAACTTCAGTGATATTTTTATATAAAACACAATAACAAAATTAACTAAGTAATTTATATTTGAAGAGTGCTTTTCAAGAGCAGGGTCACGTGATAAAACGCAAAATTAAATGAATTGGGTTTATATTTATATAAATAAAAAAATATATAATAACTTGAGATTTATTTTTATTTATTTTGGAAACATAATATAATATTTATTTCATGTTAAGCAAAAAACTCAATTAATTATTTTTGTTTATATACAAAAGACATAATAATAAGAGAATAAAAAATAAAACACAATGATAATAAAAGAATAAAAAAATAGACGCAACGAAAAGAATAAAGGAATAAAAATAAAACACAATGATAATAATAAGACAATAAAAAAAAAAGATAATAATAAGAGAATAAAAATAAAACACAATGATAATAATGAGAGGATAAAAGTAAAACACAATTATAATGTTGTGTTTTTAATTCAATTGTTTTAAATGTTACTTACATGTCATTGTTGTTGAACATAATGATTTGATAGAAATGACGTGTAGTTCAGTGGAGTCTCAGCAGGTGGCGCTGCTCAACTGTCTCATCATAGATCAAAGGCGTTAATGATGGACAGACGCGAGTAGAATCAAAACAATAGATATTTATATTTTAACACTTGAATAAAATAACTTTGATGTTAAGTTTGTTTTTGCAACAACGTTATGGAAATATCTTCCTTTACAAGTGACGTCACTACATCCTTGTCGTCGATGATTTCAAGATAAAAGCACAAAAATATATATGTTTAATTTCCCATGTTGGACAATCTTTGTTGATATTTGTTTTTACTGGTTGTTGGGCAAAAAAAAAAGTAAATCATTTTTTTTAGTAACATATGACTTGTAAGAAACTAACAATTTTACTTTATGTTTATTTGCTTTTATTTTAGATATTTTTATAACATTATTTTAGCAAATTAAGCTTTATTTATTTTACATTTATTTAGTAACTCACAGTCAGAAAAACATACAGAGATTGATCGAGAACTTTGGGGAAATTGTCCGTAGATATGAGTGTGTGTGTGAATGGTTGTCTGTCTTTGTGTGTCCTGAGACAGACTGGCCTCCTGTCCAGGGTGTCCCCTGCCTCTTAGTTTCCAGTTATGGTCGTTGTTTCCTGCGTTAAAATGTCTGTTTGTTAATGTGGGAAATATATTATTCAATTAAAATAAAGTTGATTCAATCACGAATAAAGTTCAAACGAAAAAAAGTTGATTCCGTAAAAAAAAAAAAGAAGTTTAAATGGAAAAGAAAAGTTGCTTTTTATCAAAAATAATGTTCAAATAAAGAAGTGAATTTAATTTTTTTTTTAAAACAAGTTTAAATGGGAAAAAGTATTATATATAGTAGTATTAGTATTAGTATTAGTATTATACTGTATATATTAAATATAAACTGTTTTTATTGGATTAAAGTAAAGTTTTGTGTTAGGATCGTAATATTGTGTTTTTTATTTATTTAACTCAACCATAAAAAAGTTGCTTCAATCAAAAGTCTCAATAATACTTAATTTAATCGAAAACATTATTTTTAATCAAAGAAACTTTGTGTTATATATTTGTGTGTACTTATGTATTTTATTCATTTTAACGAACAATAAAGATGTTCATTCCAAGAATAAATTGCGTCGATGGATGCCTTTATTTTGAAAGGTCCAACCGGAAGCGACACCACTCTCTCTCTCGCGCTTGACGCGGCACATTTTTTTTGTCGGCGGAAACAAGCAGTCGATCCTTTTCTTCTTCTTCTTCTTCTTCTTCTTCTTCTCTGCGCGTCAAGTTCGAGTCCCAGAAACTTTTCCTTCTCTTTCTTCTCTGCTCGAGTCGTGCAGACGAAGCTTCTGATGGAGACTCGACGATGTTCATCTCCGGGACTTTGTTTTACGTCCATTTTCTGCTCGTAACGTCATGTTCGCGTCGAGCTTGACGAACATTTCCGTTATGAGAAGTTCAACCTGTTGGTTCGTCCGAGATAACGGTGAGTTTTTGGAGTTTCTCTCACTTTTCTGTCTCTTTTCTGTCACTTCTGTGTCACTCTTTTCTCTCCACAAACATCACTCTTTTCCTGTGCGTTACCGCGCGCACACTTTTACTCTGCGCTGCCGTTTACACCGAGAAGAAAGAGTTTAAACTGCATGAACTATGAACTTTTATCTTAAATCTAACATCACAACAAACCAAGATACTGTTGTGTAAACACTGAGTTTAACATTTGTTCATATGTTCTTTAAATGTGGATCAAAAATAACGTTTTAATGTGAAAAAAAACTTCTTCAAGAGACCAAAACAAGTAAAAACTGTCTTTATGAGGCAGAATCCTCCTCAGGACCAGACTGTGTTGAACGAAGGAAAGTAAAAAAAAACTACTTAAAAGGATGTTATTTCACTGTTTTAATAAATACATGTAGAGACTGAGATGCATTTTCTATTAAATTCCCTTCAAACTACATTTTCCAACACAAAAGTAAAATATACATTTAAAGTAACATTAAATACTTTTAAAACACTGTAAAAGAGGCATAGATAAACTTTATCGATGTCTCTGCAGGTATCTTTTATTGTATTATATTTTATATATTTTATCTTGATTTTAAAAAAAAAAATGGTTTCCATTATATTCAGGCTTTTCTTCCTCAGCAACAGTCGCTGAATAAAACTCGGCCCCAGAGGTCGTTAAATTTTCCATCACTAAGAAAATGAATTAACATCTAACAACCTGAAGTATTTCAAATATAATGTATTGTGAAATAAACCTAAATAAATATATCAATAATCGTCATCTTTTCTGCGATACTATGATAAACGTATTATTCAGTTAAAAAAAGTTGCATCCATTTAAAAAAAAAAAGTTCCCTAAATTAAAACGAAGAAAAGTGTAAATTAAAAATATACACAATACTACTAATATAATAATACTTTCCAAACGTTTCAACTGACTGATGTAAATAATTCAAGAGTTTTTATTGTTATAATTGAAAAACAAAAGACAACTTTTTTTTTTTCAAATGTACTTCTAGAAAATTAAACAATTAACATGTGTTTATTTGTAAAATACAAATAAAGATCCTCTGTTTGTTAACATTTTTTACTTTGCTATACAATTAAACTCAGAATATTCCGATAGTTTGCTCTTTATATTTCCGCTTTGTTGTATTTTTGACTTTGTTCTTCTTTTTTTGCACTTTGTTCTTGTTCTTGCATTTATGAAACTTTTGTCTGCTGTGAACTGGAAACCTAAGATCAACAAAGTATATCTTGTATCAAAGTACATCACAATATACGGTAGAGATTCTTGACAATACACACTTTTCCGCCGAGTCCTCCGACGTTAAAACTCGTAGAAAAAAGAGGAAAAACAAACGTGACGTGAGGCTTCTGGGGAGAGTCTGAAGAAAGGGGGTCAGTTTCCAGCACTAGGATCGGGTATCGCTTCGATCCAGCCTCAAACTTTACATTTATTGTTTAACTTGCTATTAAGTGTTGAACTTTTAACCACAACTAGAATGTAAAAGTCCTTTTTCCTTTTTATTTAAAGCGTGACCCGTGATACTTCAAAGTAGAGCAAGAAAATTAATAGTCCAAGTATTGGTCGATATTCAAAGTCCAAGTATCGGTATTAGTACCTTTAGAAGTTGGATCGGTGCCTCCAAAGACACAACCAGTACCAGTACTAAGTTAATTGTTTATGTGAGAGTCAAAATTTAACATTTTTGTTTCATTAAAATCCTGTTTGGTCTTTATATTCAGTTCTTACTTCAAAAGTAAATGTATTTTTTTTACAACATGCTAATATTGCTTTGCTAAAGCTATCCATTCCGTGGTTATCTTTAGCATGTTACTATGCTAAAGCTATCCATTCCTGTAGTTTGCTTTAGCATGTTGCTATGCTAAAGATATCCCTTCCTGTGGTTAGCTTTAGCATGTTGCTATGCTAAAGCTAACCATTCCTGGGGTTAGCTTGAGCATGTTGCTATGCTAAATCTATCCGTTCCTGTGGATAGCTTGAGCAAATTGCTATGCTAAATCTATCCGTTCCTGTAGATAGCTTGAGCAAGTTGCTATGCTAAATCTATCCGTTCCTGTGGTTAGCTTGAGCAAGTTGCTATGCTAAATCTATCCGTTCCTGTGGTTAGCTTGAGCATGTTGCTATACTAAATCTATCCGTTCCTGTAGATAGCTTAAGCAAGTTGCTATGCTAAATCTATCCGTTCCTGTGGTTAGCTTGAGCAAGTTGCTATGCTAAATCTATCCGTTCCTGTGGTTAGCTTGAGCATGTTGCTATACTAAATCTATCCGTTCCTGTAGATAGCTTGAGCAAGTTACTATGCTAAATCTATCCGTTCCTGTGGTTAGCTTGAGCATGTTGCTATGCTAAATCTATCCGTTCCTGTGGTTAGCTTGAGCATGTTGCTATACTAAATCTATCCGTTCCTGTAGATAGCTTGAGCAAGTTGCTATGCTAAATCTATCTGTGGTTAGCTTGAGCATGTTGCTATGCTAAATCTATCCGTTCCTGTGGTTAGCTTGAGCATGTTGCTATGCTAAATCTATCCGTTCCTGTGGTTAGCTTGAGCATGTTGCTATACTAAATCTATCCGTTCCTGTAGATAGCTTGAGCAAGTTGCTATGCTAAATCTATCCGTTCCTGTGGTTAGCTTGAGCATGTTGCTATACTAAATCTACCCGTTCCTGTAGACAGCTTGAGCATGTTGCTATACTAAATCTACCCGTTCCTGTAGACAGCTTGAGCATGTTGCTATACTAAATCTAACCGTTCCTGTGGTTAGCGTGAGCATGCAGCCACTCAGCGTGGCGGTAATAACATCCGACACTTGAGTAATGAGTGTAGTTACCAGTGTTGTGACTAATACTGGGATCATGTGACTCGTTTCCTCGGCCTGTGGTGACATTTTCAAGCAAAAGCTTCTCCGTTAAGTCGGATCAAGCTTTTAACCCAATTCTGAGGAAGAAAGTCTCCTTTGATCGCTTGACTCGCTCTGGAATATTGTGAACGATTGTTGATCAAATGTTTTAAGAAGGTTTAGGTTTCTTAGTTTTTGTCTCACATGTTATGATAGTTTCCTCTCCGGTTATCTAATTATTAAAGTTCTGTCACTGCTCGCCTGGTAGAGGTATTTTTATTGATGGTTTTTAGCAATTACTATTTGGTAAACATAGTTTTATTGTGTAGTTTAAGACAAAGTACACAAACAGCCTTAATTTAATAAAAGAAACCAGTTTTATTTAGGTCTTAATTGAGTCGTTATTTTAGAAAAATTAGAAAAAAAACTGTTTAAATATTAAAATTATTCTTGTACAAATACTACGTCTGAGTATTGGCAAGAATTTGGCAGACGGTGTTAATATTTTTTAATTTTTAATCTATTCATTTATTTTAACTTGATTAAAATGTAAAGCATGAAAGAATCCTGATGAAAATAAAGTTAGAAAAGTCTAAAAGCCCGACAACAACAACAACATCAACACACTGTTGTTGTTAACGTAACATGAAACTTGTGTATCAATGTTTTTCTTACACCCCGAACAAATACACAATTCAATCCTTTTTTCGCAACTTAAAACTGTTTTGTGGAAAATGACTGTCACTCAATCAAGATCATGATTTATTTGTTTAAACTGTAGCCAATAGTGCTGCTGTCGGCAATCTTTTACTAGTACAAGTTAAAAAAAATTCAAGTTTAATTCAAATAATTTATTTAATCTATTTGTCGACTCCTTTAAGAATAATTGCAAAAGTTTTTTAGCAGAAACGTAAACGTCTGAGTTCCTTATATTGTATTTGACATGTTGTGAGTAATATTTAAAAAGATCCGACGACGTGTAAACGGCTGAAAATCATGATCTCCAGGATCAAGTGTCAATCATGTCGTGACGTCCCTCGATCGATGGAGGTTGAGGGTAAAAATCAGGAAGTGTTTGATGTTCTTCTGGTTGAGAACAACTGTCCCAGAGGAGCTCCGTCAGGGTCACGTGACTCGAACACAGGTTCTGATCCGACCACGATGACCCTGGTGTCGGACGGAGAGCCGACGAGTTAGATCTGGAGTCTGAAGGATCTCCGGGCGTCACGTTCTCTGGTGTCGAAGGTCACAGCTGCAGTAATGACAGTCAATGTTGTGTCTTTTGTTGGTCACGGATGTGGATTACAGGCCTGATGCAGCTGCACATGTGACTCTCTTGACGTGTGCGAGCTCGTCCTCGCGCGGGAATAGAACCGACAACTCCAGGAAGGCTTGATGAAGTGTAGACGTGTGCGTTAAAGTGAAGAGACTTGAGGTAGAAATGAACTTTCATAGTCGTTTCCAACACTTTCCTGTATTTAGTAACTCATGAAAATGGTATTTTAGTGAGTCATGAGTCTGGAGTTTGAATCCTGCCGTGTTGCTGTCGGCGTCGAGGTGTCCTTGTGCAAGGCATTTCATGGTTAAAGCTGATAACATCTCAGTATTACAGAGATAAATAAGTGAATAATACAATTAAAAAAAACATCAAGTTGCTCCCAAACATCACTTCTGCGACGAAGTTGTAAAAGTACTTACTGGGGTTGTCGCAGTACTAAAACTTGATACAGATACTCGGGAAAATATGGTATACTTGATACCATTTCTGATACTTCAAGGATACAAATGTATTTACTTACAAGAAAAATGGAATAAACTCAATTAAAACGTGTAACTATTAACAGAACAGAAGTTAAATGTATTTATAATAAAATACTGTTGTTTAAAAAGAAACTAAAACTACGATAACAAGTTTCAAATAAATAAAATGATAATACCAAAGGGACAATGTTTTAAAGCTGTATGTTGTTGACATCTAAATATACATAAACTGTATTTCTTGGTTATGCTGTACAACAAAAATGTTGGTATTAATTGTATTCCATTTTAGTATTGATACTTTTTTGAGTTTCAATACTCAACCCGAGTACTTGCATGAACAGAATGAAATAACAAAGTCTCAGGTCAACAGTGGCAGAAAATCAATAAACGTATGTTTCAATAAAAAGATTAAACTTGGTTTTCTACGGAAATAAATATCACTAATAATTCCCAATGTTATACTCAAGTACAGTCTTTTTCAAATTGTTACTTTTACAAATATTTCAGAGACTTTTGTTTTATGATACTTAAAAGGCCTTGGAACCGTCATCTGTCCATCATTAGACAGGCAGACATCAACCAAAACCCTCACTCAGAGTCATTAATGCAGGTTTTTGGAAACCACTAGTCAAACATTTCACACATAAAAGACGAACATTCTCCGTATTTAACCTTTAAATCCAAACAAATGTAATTTCTATCGACTGGTCCTCCCTTGTTTCGCTGCGTTTGAGTTTAATAACCTGGTGAATGTTGCAAAAACTGTATTCATTTAATTAAATGTATGTTCTTTATTTGTTCTACATGTGTGTAGCTAAGGCTGGGTATAGAATTTCTTAGAAGATATCACTTATAACGCTCAGTCTCGCGGGACTTGCATGTGTTTCCCGCCAAACTGAGCGACATCAGAGAGGAGCCGCCGGCGCGTCGTGATATCACCAAATCAATAATAAATCCACCTCCTTGTACACGCACACATAACACTTTATAAATGACGCTAACAACTTAGCTCGTTAGCATACGGTGAAGACGGACAGGTTTGTTTGGAAGTTCACGATCTTCTAAGAAAACAACTGAGACGAGATGAAAAGTTCTTACAATATGTTGCTTTAAAAAAGGAGGTTGAAAGAGACGAGTGACTGGATCACTAGTGTTTGACTAGATCATAAGTTAGTATTACTTCACTTGATCACTAGTGTTTGACTAGATCATAAGGTAGTATTACTTCACTGGATCACTAGTGTTTGACTAGATCATAAGTTAGTATTACTTCACTGGATCACTAGTGTTTGACTAGATCATAAGTTAGTATTACTTCACTTGATCACTAGTGTTTGACTAGATCATAAGGTAGTATTACTTCACTGGATCACTAGTGTTTGACTAGATCATAAGTTAGTATTACTTCACTTGATCACTAGTGTTTGACTAGATCATAAAGTAGTATTACTTCACTGGATCACTAGTGTTTGACTAGATCATAAATTAGTATTACTTCCGTTGATATACTGAGCCAAGATGCGTCACCATAGCAACCGAGCCTAACAAGCTGCGCCGCACAGTTCACAGACGGACGGAGACGTAAACAACAACGAGACATAGAAGTACAAATTGACAACTTTACAGAACGCGACACATTTGTGTGTGCATTTAAGAAATGTTGGATTTATACAATAAAAAATTACATATTCGCACGTGCCAATATCGTGAAATCGATATTTTTACGATATATCTTGCAGCCCTAGTCGGAATAGATCTTATAGAATTTTTATCCAAAAAGTATCGATCAGGAACTTTCACCCAAGTGAAGGTATCAGTACCGGTGTCAAAAAACTTTGATCAATACTCAACCCTGTGTGAGGCTGAGAGTGTGATTTGAGAAGTAACTTTGTTGTAGCTTCACCCCCCCAGCCCCCCTCTAATAAGACTTCCAAGATCCAAATTCCTGGTTTAACTTCCAGGAATCCAAGTGGCTCACAGCCCGTCAGTGTAAATTGACTTCTCGGGTTGGTTCTGTGGCGGTAAACAAACGCCCACACAAGAACCTACACTCGGCGCCGTAAGTGGTGTCATGGGTTCGGACACGTTAGTAACCGGAGCAGCGAGCGCCACTGACTCATTCATGAAACGCTGGATCTCCCCGCGGAGACGTCTTCCTTCTCCCCGGACGGAATGTTTGAGTCGTGCATGAATGAGTCGGATTGTTTTGATCTCGCCGGAGCAGCTGTGAATGATGGAGAGTTGTTTTTCACCGACTGTGTGGAAACTTTCACCAGGAATTTGACTCGATTGCAAAACTCTCTCCGTGTCTCTTTCACACATTTCTGCAGTCGTTCATCACACCAGTGCCTGGAGGTGCTGAGGATCTCTACCATATGTATCACCACATGGGGTCAACAATACCATACATGTGTAGTATTGTCAAGTACTTCACCACTCTTGACGAAGTCGTAACTTCTTTCATTTGTTTTGAAACCAAAATATTTCCAAACATCAGCTTTAAAAGCTGCTGGACTCACTGTATCCTCTCGTCCCCAGTCATGGCTGAGATCTTGTGGGGTTTCATTGTTCTTTTCACGATACAGGGTGAACGTTACGCTGTATTGCAATACTGTATGAACAAGGATATAGTTGTAGTATTGTCCAGTACTTGACTCTGGTGTTGTGATAGTGTAGTAACAAGTATATATGTGTAGTATTGTCCAGTACTTGACTCTAGTGTTGTGATAGTGTAGTAACAAGTATATATGTGTAGTATTGTCCAGTACTTGACTCTGGTGTTGTGATAATGTAGTAACAAGTATATATGTGTAGTATTGTCCAGTACTTGACTCTGGTGTTGTGATAGTGTAGTAACAAGTATATATGTGTAGTATTGTCCAGTACCTGACTTTTATTTATTATTTATTATATTATTTATTATATATTTTTCTTACCGTCCTACAAATTAGTGGCGACGTTAAATTAACTTAATTTAACATTTAAAACTTTTTTAATTGAGTTAATTTAATTTTAAATTTCCTTTATTCTCTGAGACTCCTGTGTTTGTCTCTGTGTTATCTTGATCTTTTAAGTATATATTTTATTGAGTATTGTGTTGATTGTTTAAGCGCTTTGTGACCCTGGTCTAGAAAAGCTCTACAAATATTACTTTGTTACACGTTTTTAATTACGGAGAAGCAACAACCGAGTTGTAATTTAACTGGTGAGGCTTTTATAACGGCAGCTCTGGACTCTACGTGTCCTCGGACGTAATCCTGGAAACATCAATAATCCAAATGTGTTTTTATGGTTTCATCGAAATAACTTTTCTAAACACACACACACACACACACACACACACACACACACACACACACACACACACTGCACTCCTTGTTTGATGGTCTTCAAGGGACCATGAATGTCTTTAAAGTCGATGGTCATAAATGATCATGAACGAGTTTTTATTAAATGTTCGAATCAACAAAGATCAAAGGTCGAACATCGGGTCAAAGACAGTGAGTAGAATCTAGAAGAGAGAGTTGATGGAGGTGTAGACATGTGACCAGGAAAGTGACTTGAGAAACTCCAAAAGAAGAACATGTGGTCTGAACCTATGGTCCTGGATCCTGTAGTGTTGTATAAGCGGCCCTCGTGATGAGTTTCCCTCCATGTTGTGTAAGATCGCTCGACAATGAGACTCATTCTGAAACTTGTGATTTGACGCTGATTCATATCTGCACTCGTGTCTCTGTATGTCGGTCATTATATTAGATCGACCACATTTCCATGAACCCGAGAGACTTTCTACGAATATTTCACAGACGCCGGTGAGATTAGAAAATAGAAATCCTTCAGTCGCCGCTTCCTGACATTGTTTCGTCCCGTTTGAAGAAACTAAATACGTCAATACTTGACTGTATAGAAATGATTCATCTCAATATCTAATATTATTTTCTAAGTACTCTGGGGCCTCGTGTACAAAGAAGTTTGTAGATCTTCTACTGAAAAACGGTTGTACGCTCAAACCTAGAAAATGGTGCACGTACAAAAATAAATATTCAGACATATGAATCTGCTCGTGCACATAAATACAAACACTTTTCCTTCGTTCATCCCAGTTAATGTGGAATTAATCGCACTTGTTCGTCCCTTTCCACTCATTTACATATTTAAAATAACCTCGAGTCTGTGATTTTTCTCTCCACGACCAGAACAAAAACAAACGAAAACAGGAAAAAAAAAAAGTTCTATGTTAGTCTTTGTATCCTTTGTCTTTGTTATTTATCTTTGATCTATTTCTTTATCTTTAGACTTGGATTGTATCATCTTGTTCTTTCTCTTTATTTCTCTTTGTTCTTATTTTATTTGTATTTATTTTTTATTTTTTTATGAACAAATTGCTGTATTTGCTGTGGATAATTGGAAAAAAAACAGTTTTCAGATCAATAAAGTTCTACCTTACCTTACCTTATGAATTTGAACTGAATCAACAGTTTTAATCGTTCATTTAAAACATTTCTGGATCACGTACTTAAATTCGAATGAGTTCAGACGTGCTCCGGTGTAAATGTTTATTGTGGAAATTTGAAAAGAAAAGTCCGAAAATTAGTCAAATTCCATTTTATTTAATAAAAAAAATGTTTAGAAAAAACCCTTAGGAATGAAAAAATAAAAATATGTATTTAAATAAATAAATATATAGACAAATTGAAATAAAATAAAACATGATGAGATTGAAAAAGAAAATGAGAAAATAAGTTTAAAAACAGTGTCAGAGATTCAAAATATAATAACTTTGACATTTTCATAAAAAAAACCAACATCTTTTCTGTTTTATCCCTCATTGTATGTCAAAAAAGACATTCTATCCATAAACCACTGTGTCCTCGATATAGGGGCTTGAGTGTTCTGCGATCCGCCATTTTGACTTTCCTCTAACTTCAGACCCCCCTGCAGATTGACCTACTTTTTACGATGCAACTGAAGAGATGGCAGGAATTAGTTTTGTCGCTGCAAAAAAACAAAAACCTGAACCTACCTTGAAGGACTTGCAGGACTTGCAGGTACTCGAAACATTATGGTCTGGAGCATAAGTTAGCCTCGTTGCTAAAGTGCATGTTGGATTAATGAATAGAATTTATTTTAATTATGGCTTCCCAAGATTAAAAAACAAGACAAAAAGTGACTCCAAAGCTAAAGCTTATAGGACTGGATCACGTGGAACGTCAGGAGAACCTTGTTATGTTAATGCCTCTGTTGCTCCACCTTAGCTTCACTCTCTTGTTCGACGTCTTCTGTGCCGACACTTCGCCGTCAGCCAAACGTTCTTGTGACCGGATCAGAATCAAGGAGAGATAAACGGATGTGGGTTCAATCCCAACGCTTGAGAAGAGACTCAAATTAAAGAGGTCACTTGATGAATAGTGTTTTTCAACTTTTTTTTTCTTTTTTTACGAGCGTCCGGGGCTGCCAAACATTTATATTAGCCTTCTCTTTTCATAATTGGACATTTGTTCCGGGCGTGATGGAACAGCGTCTTCTTGTGCGGCCTCCAAGAAAGCCAGCATTGTGTTTGTGCTGCGCCTGCAGTGAGTGTGATGCCGAGTAGAAGAAAAAAAAAAAATTCCAGACATTTTCCCGGCGCTGGCGTTTTGTTTTCAAGCTCTTCCTTATTATCCTGTCGTGATGTTTCCGGAGTCGTATACTTTTACACTTCCTCGACGTGCCCGGGTCTGTCAGGAAGGATAATGACGGAGTGCAGACGAGTTGAGTGAGTCACTGGTGAAGATGCCAGACACAGCTGGAGGACCAGAGGAGGTCATTAAACTAGTTTGTTTCTGTGTCGGGAAGAGTCTCGCTAGCTAGCTCGCTCTCTAGTTAGCTCGCTCTCTAGCTAGTTCACTTTCTAGCTAGCTAGCTCGCTCTCTAGTTAGCTCGCTCTCTAGCTAGTTCACTTTCTAGCTAGCTAGCTCGCTCTCTAGTTAGCTCGCTCTCTAGCTAGTTCACTTTCTAGCTAGCTAGCTCGCTCTCTAGTTAGCTCGCTCTCTAGCTAGTTCACTTTCTAGCTAGCTAGCTCGCTCTCTATTTAGCTCGCTCTCTAGCTAGTTCACTTTCTAGCTAGCTAGCTCGCTCTCTAGTTAGCTCGCTCTCTAGCTAGCTCGCTCGCTCTCTAGCTACCTCGTTCTCTAGCTAGCTAGCTCGCTCTCTAGCTAGTGCGCTCTCTAGCTTGCTAGCACGCTCTCTAGATAGCTCGCTCTCTAGTTAGCTCGCTCTCTAGCTAGTTCACTTTCTAGCTAGCTCGCTCGCTCTCTAGCTAGCTCGCTCGCTCTCTAGCTACCTCGTTCTCTAGCTAGCTAGCTCGCTCTCTAGCTAGTGCGCTCTCTAGCTTGCTAGCACGCTCTCTAGATAGCTTGCTCTCTTCCTAGCACGCTCTCTAACTACCTCGCTCTCTAGCTTGCTAGCGCGCTCTCTAGCTACCTCCCGCGCTCTCTAGCTTGCTAGCTCGCTCTCTAGCTACCTCGCGCGCTCTCTAGTTTGCTAGTGCGCTCTCTAGCTACCTCGCCCGCTTTCTAGCTACCTCGCTCTCTAGCTAGCTCGTTTTCTAGCTTGCTCTCTAGCTACCTCGCTCTCTAGCAAGCTCGTCTTCTAGCTAGCTACCTCGCTCTCTAGCTAGCGCGCTTTCTAGCGCGCTAGCTCATTTTCTAGCTACCTCGCTCTCTAGCTAGCTACCTCGCTCTCTAGCCAGCTACCTCGCTCTCTAGCCAGCTACCTCGCTCTCTAGCTACCTCGCTCTCTAGCTACCTCGCTCTCTAGCTATCTCGCCCTCTAGCTAGCTAGCTAGCTTGCTAACACTTGTGTCTTCAACACCAGCGAGTGTTTCGTGGGCGACTTTCTTCCGTGCGTAGACGATCAGTTGTGAACCTTTTGTGTTCAGGCACGTTGTTTATTTTCACTTGTGATTTTTCATGCGCCGTTTTTTGTTTTTTTTTCTTTTTCCCAAAGCGTTCCCAGACCACAGGAAATGAGCAGCGAGGCTTTAGTTCAGTGTGTCTTAAGAATAGCAGCATTGTGCTGGTCCAGCCTGCATTGTTTGGGGAATGAAGGACAACATGAGACCCAAACAAAAACCTCCACACAGACCCACAATAAAGCCTCCTTACACAACTGTCTCACACACACACACACACACACACACACACACACACACACACACACACACACACACACACACACACACACACACACACACACACACACACACACAAACTCCATGGTCCACCTTCAAGGATGGACGTCAGGGAACAACTCGAGAACCTCTCGGGAAGCTACATGTGATTTGTCTGCTTTAATGTTGAATCTAACATTTACGTCTGGTCTGGACTAGCAATAGTTTGACCTTTGATGACCTTCAGTTTCTAAATATGAAATATCAATACACTTGAATATCAAGTTAAATTTTTTTAAGATACTGCATCAGTTTTTAACAGCACTGTATCGTTTTCTTATATTATATTTCTCATATTTATTTTGTGGTTTACATCTCAATAAAGTGTACGTGAAATTAAATAATTTAATTATTTTTTCAATTCACCATTTACATGTAACTCTAGTTTATTTCGTTAAAATGAAAACATGGCGTTTCTTCATTTTTGTGTTGCGATTAAACTTCCGTCCGCTAGATGGCGGCAATCATTGTGTTCTTCGGAGCTAAAGGAAGAATGAAATCCTGCAAGAGTTTGGAGATGACTGAGGACGAGAGGATACAGTGGACTCCTGTTTGGACTTATTTAGCTTTTAAAGCTGATGTTTGGACATATTTTGATTTGAAAACAAATGAAAGTAGTTACGACTGAGGACGAGAGGATGCACATTCTTGCCTCAACTATTACAAATGTCGCTCAAATCTTTGCAGGAGCCGAGGTCAGTAACATGCTACATTGATGAAAGTACATGAGGCTCCTCCGCGAGATGTTATTTACAGTCGGCGTTTCATTGAGTCCAGATCGTTCACGTCCTCTTAGAACTCATTGTGTAATCAAAGCTCGGTTACATCTCAGAGCATCCATATGGATAAGTCACCTGATGAATCGGGTCTTTCATCTGAAACATCTATGAAGGCTGAGGTCTTGATGTTCCGACACCTGAGCTCTGAGGCATCAATGATCTGCATCAACAAAGCTTCAAACATCATTAAACATGCAGCCATGCTTGTGCTGCACCAGAGAAAATCATTTGATCCAGAGATTTGACTACCGTTCACTCTAGTGTGTTGAGGGTCAGATTGACCCGGGTCGTCTTCTTGAATCTTTCTTTTTCTTGCTTCTGACTTTGTTCTTCCTGACAGTGGTCTTCTTGAATGTGTTCTTCTTTCTTCTTGGATGTGGTCTTCTTTCTTTTATACTTGGTTCTTTCTTCTTGCCTTTGTTCTTCTTTTCATATTTTTTATTGAATGTGGTCTTCTTTCTTTTATTCTTGGTTCTTTCTTCTTGACTTTGTTCTTCTTTCTTCTTGTCATATTTTTTATTGAATGTGGTCTTCTTTCTTTTATACCTTGTCCTTCTTGAATTTGTTCTTCTTTATTATTGAATTTGTTCTTCTTTCCTTTTGGACTTTGGTCTTCTTTCTTCTTATCATATTCTTTATTGAATGTGGTCTTCTTTCTGTTATAATTTGTTCTAGATGGATGGATGGATAGATAGATGGATTTATGGATGGATATATGGATGAAAGGATAGATGAAAGGATAGATGGATGGATGGATGGATGGATGGATAGATGAATAGATGAATAGATGGATGGATGGATGAATAGATGAATAGATAGATGGATGGATGAATAGATGAATAGATGGATGGATGGATAGATGAATAGATGGATGGATGAATAGATGGATGGATGGATGGCCCCCAAACTCAGAATCATAAAGTCTAATAACACGAGGAATGAATAAGTCCCTGAGTCTATTAGTGTTGCATCATCGGAGGAGCATTCATGCTCCATATGCTTCTCTGTTCAACTGATGAGACTTGACTTCTGCTTTACTGTGTTCTTCTTTATTCTTGACTTTGTTCTTCTTTCTTCTTGACTCTGGTCTTGTTTTTCTTGTCTTTTTCTTGACTGTGGTTTTCTTACTTCTTGACTTTTTTCTTCTTACTTCTTGACTTTGTTCTCCTTGAATTAATTCTTCTTACTTCTTGACTTTGTTCTTCTTACTTCTTGAATTTGTTCTTTTTTCTTCTTTGTTCTTCTTACTTCTTGAATTTGTTCTTCTTACTTCTTGACTTTGTTCTTCTTTCTTGTCAACTTTGTTCTTATTTCTTGTTGACTTTGTTCTGATTTCTTCTTGACTTTGTTCTAATTTCTTCTTGACTTTGTTCTTCTTTCCTTCCTCCTACCATTTATTCTATCCTTGATGAAGCTGATCCTAAATAACTGACAATCATCAAGTATCATATAGTGTTTATTGTTCAACAGATGCAGTTCTTAATTCTTAATTCCTGTAATAATCGTATCATTGGACACTGATGGATTAACTTCCACGACGGTCAAGTCGACCCTGAATCTCACTTTCTTTCTGCTCGTCTGAACAATGAAGAAAGTCGTCGGGAAAACTTCCCGAACAATGACTCGACTCTTGTCTTAATTCCCTGGAAATGAGCAATAACTGGAGAAGTTTAATTCTGGCCAATGAGGAAAGAGCTGATGAAATTACTTTAAGAGCGTCACATGAATGTTGTGTGTGTGTGTGTGTGTGTGTGTGTGTGTGTCTGACGTGTGTGTGTCTGACATGTGTGTGTGTGTCTGACATGTGTGTGTCGTGACACGAGTGGTCCCGGCGTGCCAGGGCGGGGCTTCCTGTAGTCCACGGTCGCACACCTGGACCTTCACATTCCTCCCTCATCATCTTGTCTTTCTTACATCCTGTCTCGATCCCGACCGTCGCGTCAGCTTCCTCTGCTTCGCCTCCTTCACCCCCTCGTCTGTTTGTCGAGTCAAGCTCGTATAAATCCAGTGATTCAGGGAACGAAAATTCAAAGGTGGCGAGAAAATGTGTTTTTCATCAGCGAACACGTGACGCTTTACGAGAGAAGCTCCGGCGTTTGATGTCGCGACGAGCCTTGATGTCCTGCAGACTAATCCCGTCATAAGAAACCGATCGGATCCGGCTGATGGTGGCGATGATGCCGGAGCTTCAGAGGGTCAGAAGGATGTGGCTGCAGAAAATCTCATTTGACATAATGACTGCAGCCATTACTGGCACTTCCTATTTTAGAGCTGATTAACAAACGAGAGGAGGGTCGACCGTGTGTGTCCGAAAATAAACTTTAAATTTAATGTAGCTAAGAGTGAGTGTGTGTGTGTGTGTGTGTGTGTGCGTGTGTGTGTGCGTGTGTGTGTCCTCTCACATGTGGTTTGTGTTTGACCGATGCTAGTAGTAGTAAATATCTTTTTTTTATCACTTTGATATATTTTTAAATTAAAGTAATATAAAATGTAATGTTACACAGTTTATTTACACTCATTTCAATGCTTACATTTTCCTAAATATATTTTTTCTCACTTTTATATATTTTTAAATAAAAGTTATATAACACGTAATGTTACACAGTTTATTTACACTCATTTTAATACATTTATTTTCCTAAATATCTTTTTTTTCTCACTTTATGATATTTTAAATAAGTTATATAAAATCTAATTTTACACAGTTTATTTATACTCATTTTAATACATATATTTGCCTAAATATCTTTTTTCTCGCTTTGATATATTTTTAAATACACTATATAAACGTAATATTATGCAATTTATTTACACTCATTTAAATACATATATTTTCCTAAAAAAAAAATGTTCTCACTTTGATGTGATATTTTTAAAATACACTCTATATAAAAAGTAATGTTACACTATTTATTTACCGCAGGTCTCAATGGCACTTCTTCATCATGCATTTTAATACATATATTTTCCTAAATATCTTTGTTTGAATGTCTTTATTTTATTATTTTATTTGTCCTTTTCATGGGTTTTTGTTTTATACTTTTTTTTAGTGTTTTATTATAATATTTATATATTAATATATGTATATAAGATAATGGTTAATTAAATGAACTGATAGCATAATACCACTTGTTTTGCATTTTATTGTTTGTTTGTTAAATGTTAAAATATATGAAATAAGCTTTTTAGAATCGTATAATAAAATGAATAATAAAACGATATGCAATCAAATACAAACCTGAGATTATTTTTGAATCTTCTATGGTTTTTTAAATTTATCTTAGAAATTTCCCATGATATTAAATTCTTTATTCGTCCCTTTCTTCTTTAGGCTTGACGGCCCCTTATTACAGCCACGGTATATAATGTGGCCCCTTCAGGAAATATAATTAAAGTATTATTATTATTATTTATGTTGTAAGTGAAAGACTTTAAAGCATGTACTGCAGCGCTGATGTTATTGAATTAGTTTGTTATTTTTTAAATATAGTTGTGTGTAAAAGAATGAGTACTTTATGTTGGTTTTATGTCACAAAAAGTAGATCTGAATTGTATTATTAATAATTTCGTAGACAAATTGTATGGTTACTGATGACGGTCAGTTTTGTGTATCATAAAATGTTCGTAAACTGCTGACATAAGGATAATTAAATGTTGTTTTTCTCCATGACTGTGCAATGATGTCAGTTAGACTTGTAAGTTAAAGACTGTTGACTTTAGACTCAAACACGTATTTTCTGACGATATACATCCATATCAAGGCGGTGAGATTCTTAAACATCTGGGAGTTTCTCTTTTGAGCTCGTGATTTTTCCTTCCGAACAAGCAAGAGGTGAAACGCCTGCTGATGTCATTCTGGACTCAAAGTTCTGAGGTCCAACATTTGGCCGGACTTTGGTGGATGATTCTGTGATTTTAACAGATGTGTTGTCAGAATTTTTGGCTTTTTCATCTCCAAGATTAATGGATGGTTTTTAGATTTATAGGAAGAGATTTTCGGCCCAGAGTAACCAAAGTAACAGAAGGTAAAGTTCAGAGGATTCTTGTCCTCAGTCATGAAACGATGTTTGTTCTTCTTGAGCCGACGTAGTTTTGTCTCAGAGATGTTTTGGACTCGAAGTCGAAAGGGTTTCAAGTATCTGGGTCTGGGGGGAGGGGACACACTGGACAGGAAGCCACGAGAACTAATCGGCTCCAACAAAACATGTTTCCAGATCAATTTGGTTGGATTTTGAAAGATCTCAAGAAAAAGTCAAAATAGAAAACTTGATCAAATTAAACTTGAGTTGCTAGTTTTTATGATTTGATTGTTTTCGTTGAGGAGATACTTTGATTAAATGTTTAAACTGCAAATTCATTATTTTAAATCATAATTAAATCATAGTATTTATTGTAGAAAGAGTTTACCAATGGAAAAAAAAAAGCTCCAATATTCAGAAAATTAACCTTATAGCTTTTGTATGATGTCTCATGCTGTCTCATTTAGTATTTTCCTGCTGGTACAAGTACTTTCCTGCCAGTAATACATCCGTTTGTTATATTTAATTTCTAGTCGGTTTGTTTTGGGTCGACATGAAATGGAAATTAAAACGGTTAGAAGTAATGGCTGCAGATCTGCTTCTTTGAAGAGTCAGGTTTTATACAGAGACTCTACAGATGTACTTTTTTATGGCTGATAATAATAACATATAAATATATATTTATATGTATATGGACGATATGAATTTGTCTTATTTCATAGTAAAGTTATTTTGAAAACCTTCCTTTAGAAACAATAAACAATAAAAATACTTGGATGTAACATTTAAAAAAGAATCGATGACTAAATCATTTTTTTGTCTACTTTTAACACAAGATTGTTGTCGAATATCGTCGGATATAAAATGATCATTATTAACAATGAGGACCAGTTCGTGAACCACTCGTATAGGCAGGTTTCTCCAGTTCCATTTTAGTACAAAAAAGGTTCTTCTAAGTTGACGTGTTTTTGCTCCTGGTCTCCTGGGTCTGAACGATGCTGACGGAGTTAATAACAGTAAGCAGGACGTACTCAGTGCATGTTAGATGAAGGTGGAATCAGAGCATCATCTCGATGAAGTCGGTCCTGAGGCGACTCGCGCTGACAAGATCATTTCCAGCGAGCTTGTCGTTTCCTTCCTGCGCGATGAAGAGATCAGAGCGAGGTCGTTCCTGGTAATGAGGTTCCTCGTGTCGCAGTTATTAGTTCGAGACTCTTTATATGCTGTCGTGAAGCAGTTCTTTCTCCGTCAAACCAGCTGAAGTTACTAGATGCTCCTGTTTGTTGAGGAATTGTTGTCGACACCAGTGGCTGGTTCTGACCAGTGAGACTTTAGTTACTCGCTCGCAAATCTGACTTGTAAAAAAAAGTAAAAAACAAACTTTTTAGAGACAAAATTCCTCGTGCAGTATAAGTTCTAGTATCTTAAAGCAGCTCTGGGTAGTTTTGTGTTCCTTTAATATTTTTGTACTAAAATAACGTTGAATGACTCGTATATCGTGACTTGAGGTGTTTTGTGGGATTTTTATTTTCACTGTAAAAGTTCTTGGTGTGAACATGATGCATATCTACTGGTCAGTTAAAGTTATGTTATTTACAAACACAGTTAAAGTTATGTTATTTACAAACAAAAACACAGTTAAAGTGATGTTATTTACAAACACAGTTAAAGTTATGTTATTTACAAACAAAAACACAGTTAAAGTTATGTTATTTACAAACAAAAACACAGTTAAAGTTATGTTATTTACAAACACAGTTAAAGTTATGTTATTTACAAACAAAAACACAGTTAAAGTTATGTTATTTACAAACACAGTTAAAGTGATGTTATTTACAAACACAGTTAAAGTTATGTTATTTACAAACAAAAACACAGTTAGTTATGTTATTTACAAACACAGTTAAAGTTATGTTATTTACAAACAAAAACACAGTTAAAGTTATGTTATTTACAAACAAAAACACAGTTAAAGTTATGTTATTTACAAACACAGTTAAAGTTATGTTATTTACAAACAAAAACACAGTTAAAGTTATGTTATTTACAAACAAAAACACAGTTAAAGTTATGTTATTTACAAACAAAAACACAGTTAAAGTTATGTTATTTACAAACAAAAACACAGTTAAAGTTATGTTATTTACAAACACAGTTAAAGTTATGTTATTTACAAACAAAAACACAGTTAAAGTTATGTTATTTACAAACACAGTTAAAGTTATGTTATTTACAAACAAAAACACAGTTAAAGTTATGTTATTTACAAACACAGTTAAAGTTATGTTATTTACAAACAAAAACACAGTTAAAGTTATGTTATTTACAAACACAGTTAAAGTTATGTTATTTACAAACAAAAACACAGTTAAAGTTATGTTATTTACAAACACAGTTAAAGTTATGTTATTTACAAACAAAAACACAGTTAAAGTTATGTTATTTACAAACAAAAACACAGTTAAAGTTATGTTATTTACAAACACAGTTAAAGTTATGTTATTTACAAACAAAAACACAGTTAGTTATGTTATTTACAAACACAGTTAAAGTTATGTTATTTACAAACAAAAACACAGTTAAAGTTATGTTATTTACAAACAAAAACACAGTTAAAGTTATGTTATTTACAAACACAGTTAAAGTTATGTTATTTACAAACAAAAACACAGTTAAAGTTATGTTATTTACAAACACAGTTAAAGTTATGTTATTTACAAACACAGTTAAAGTTATGTTATTTACAAACACAGTTAAAGTTATGTTATTTACAAACACAGTTAAAGTTATGTTATTTACAAACACAGTTAAAGTTATGTTATTTACAAACACAGTTAAAGTTATGTTATTTACAAACAAAAACACAGTTAAAGTGATGTTATTTACAAACACAGTTAAAGTTATGTTATTTACAAACAAAAACACAGTTAAAGTTATGTTATTTACAAACACAGTTAAAGTTATGTTATTTACAAACAAAAACACAGTTAAAGTTATGTTATTTACAAACAAAAACACAGTTAAAGTTATGTTATTTACAAACAAAAACATGGTTAAAGTTATGTTATTTACAAACAAAAACAAAGTTAAAGTTATGTTATTTACAAACAAAAACACGGTTAAAGTTATGTTATTTACAAACAAAAACAAAGTTAAAGTTGTGTTATTTACAAACAAAAACAAAGTTAAAGTGATGTTATTTACAAACAAAAACACAGTTAAAGTTATGTTATTTACAAACAAAAACATGGTTAAAGTTATGTTATTTACAAACAAAAACAAAGTTAAAGTTATGTTATTTACAAACAAAAACACGGTTAAAGTTATGTTATTTACAAACAAAAACAAAGTTAAAGTGATGTTATTTACAAACAAAAACACGGTTAAAGTTATGTTATTTACAAACAAAAACACGGTTAAAGTTATGTTATTTACAAACAAAAACACGGTTAAAGTTATGTTATTTACAAACAAAAACACGGTTAAAGTTATGTTATTTATAAACAAAAACAAAGTTAAAGTTATGTTATTTACAAACAAAAACACAGTTAAAGTTATGTTATTTACAAACAAAAACACAGTTAAAGTTATGTTATTTACAAACACAGTTAAAGTTATGTTATTTACAAACACAGTTAAAGTTATGTTATTTACAAACAAAAACACAGTTAAAGTGATGTTATTTACAAACACAGTTAAAGTTATGTTATTTACAAACAAAAACACAGTTAAAGTTATGTTATTTACAAACACAGTTAAAGTTATGTTATTTACAAACAAAAACACAGTTAAAGTTATGTTATTTACAAACAAAAACACAGTTAAAGTTATGTTATTTACAAACAAAAACATGGTTAAAGTTATGTTATTTACAAACAAAAACAAAGTTAAAGTTATGTTATTTACAAACAAAAACACAGTTAAAGATGTGTTATTTACAAACAAAAACACAGTTAAAGATGTGTTATTTACAAACAAAAACACAGTTAAAGTGATGTTATTTACAAACAAAAACAAAGTTAAAGTTATGTTATTTACAAACAAAAACACAGTTAAAGTTATGTTATTTACAAACAAAAACAAAGTTAAAGTTATGTTATTTACAAACAAAAACACAGTTAAAGTTATGTTATTTACAAACAAAAACAAAGTTAAAGTTATGTTATTTACAAACAAAAACACAGTTAAAGTTATGTTATTTACAAACAAAAACAACACATCTTGTTCTCTCCAGTCCAAAGCTCTTGCTGATTCATTTCTTCAAGCTATTAATTGTAGTTTTTTTTTGGCATGTCTTGCTATTTTATGTTTCCTTCGTCCAACTTTGATAAAAACACATTTTGTATTTTTCAATCTACTCCTTCTGTGTCGTGGGATCAAGCGAGAGAACGTTCATTTTCTGTACTCATCCTCAGTATCACGTCTCAAATCTATCCATGAGTTTTTGTTTGTTTTCTCCAACATCGGGAAGGTCCAAGGTCATTCCTAAATTTTAGTGTTTTTTTATTTATTTTAGAAATGACAAGAGATACACAAGTTAAGTTTATTTTAAAAGGACAATATGCAGTTACATAAAAAGATGGCTGCACTAGTTGTTGAGTTATTCGAATAGTTTTTTACTTAAATTCACAGATATTGACCTTAAATAAAAAAAACACAGACTGACGAGATGTTTTTACACTTAAAATAAACTTTGATCTTCACCTTCTCACCTGCTGTGAGATGATCAAGAGTTTAGGTTCCTCAGTTCTCACTCATGATCTGACTCGACTAGAGAACGCTGTCTTCCAAAGTAAGTCATAGTTACTATGTTTCCAGATGTTTAAAGATGTTTCCAGACCAGGGTCACAAAGTGCTTTAACAATCAGAATCAATACACAGTTCAAATATACACTTTGAAAGATCAAGACACGTAAGACAAACACAGGAGTCTCAGAAAATCTAAAATTGATCCTGAAAGAAACTGTCAGTGAAGAGTTTTAAGGATCCGAGGAATGTGAGTTCTTCTACTGGAGCGGCTCAGAAAGCTCGGCTGCCTACATCTGATGCTTCTGGAGGGTGTTTGCAAAACTGCAAAGACAATTGTCTGTGTTTTCTGAAGAATTGTTGTTAAACTGACTCGTGTCTCAGCATCGACGGTTTCATGTTGGTTTCCAGGTTGTATCTGCAGGTCTACGAGTACCTGATGAAATACTCCACGCAAGTTTAATCGCATTCTTAGTACTTTTATTAAATTCAATCACACATGAGCCAAAATCTTTTAGCACTTTTGGTCGCATTTATTAAAATGACTTTTAATAGCAATTATAGAACTTTTATCCTCAGCTTTACTGTTATTCTGTGTCAGTGTTGACGTCCATTATCTCTGTTCCTTATCTTATCTTAAACAACTATATTTATATCCACGTGAACATGAATCTACTTCTGATTTTGAGCGACTCATCTGATGGGACAACATAAAATGACTGGTTGGGATAAAATGATTCAACATTTAAAAATAGCTAAACTTGAGAAAATAAAATCAAATAAAAAACATTCCATGAAGCTTTGAAGTCCTTTCTTGAAAATATATCTATATAAATGAATCAAAATGTAGAAATATACGCAGTATTTTTCACCCATAGCAGGGGTCCCTGAACTCTATTGTACGCTGGACCGATGTCAGGATTATATTTACGAACCAACGTTCATGTAGAAAAAAGTAAAAATACAAAAGCACGACCTTAAAAAAAACTACAATGATTGATTGTATGTCGACGATGGTGTCTTGTTCGAGTGAGTCTCCTCTATTTTAGAGACTGTGAGTGAGTTTGTGTTTGAACTTTTTTTTATGGAATGATGACTTTTAAACAGAAATTTTGTTTTTAGAGTTTGTGTTTGATTTATTGTCACCAGTCAAGAGTCACACAATACAAGTTATTTTATAGAAAATATGTATTTATTTTCCTAAATAATAAACCTTTTAGGCAATAATAATGAATATATATATTTATTTCTTTAAGGCCTGGAAACAAAGGTGTAGCACAACATAGTCGCACGATGTGAACAGGATTATTTAATTTAATGTATTACTTTTTTAAGATGTGTATATACAGTCATATAAACTCTCCTTTTGCCCTTTTCTGTCTCTTTCTGGCTTTCATTCATTTCTTTTTTCATAGTTGAGTGTGTATCATTTTGTCAAATTATATTGTTTGGACCATACATATGTATCTACTTTATTGTAAGTAAGTAATTTGTATTAATATAGAACTTTTCCAGACTCAGGGTCAAACAATCAAAACAAAATTCACTAAAATATATACTTTAAATATCAAGATGACACTGAGAACAACACAGGAGTCTCAGAGAATCAGGGAAAAGCCTGAACGAATAAAAACATCTTAAGATGTTTCTAGCGTTTGTTGATCTTGTTCTCACCAGTATGTGGTACTGGATGTACTTTAGCCGTTTCCTGTTTGACTTCAATGAAAGAAGACTTGAATTACAAATAAATAAAGTAGACTTTGATAAACTAAGAAACGGCTCAAAATGTTTCCCTGAAAACGATAGAGATGATCAGGATCCAGAGCCGAGGCCACATGAGCGCGAGGAGGGAAAACCATGGGAACGGAGGCTGGAGCCCCCGGAGGGGATGCAGCGAGAGGATGTGTGTGTGCGAAGTGTGTACATGTGCTGAGTCATGGCTGGGCTGGCCCCGCAGATAGAAGCCGACCCGCGAGGGGGCCCGGCTAGAGGGGGTCTGGGGGGGGGGGACGCCACCGTGAGCGAGGAGCTCAGGGAAAGGAAGAAGTTGTTGTGACAGGAACTGGTCCACGGGGGCCTCTGGTGACGTGGTCCACGCCGAGGCTTCTGGGACGCACACTGTTGTGCACACTGTTGTGTGCGGATGAAGGGAGTCTTTGACGAAAAGACGCTCAAAAGAGCCTCCACGTGTCAGGACGACTCAGGTGTGGAGAGATTTGAGGCCACAGATAACAAGTCCATATTTCTCCGACCACAACAACCCCCCCCCCCCAATTGAATTTTTCGTGTTTTTTTTGTCGTGATGTGTCGTCCGTGACTCCCCCCCGACAACACAACGCCGTACGCAGACACACTTCCTGCTGCACCAGAGGAACATGGTCGGCGATGTAGGCAAGTGAGTAGCATCTTATCTGCGGCGCTTTTCTCGCCATCGGGTCTCGTTCTTCGCGGCGTCCTCGGAGGAGATTTCAAGATAACGGCGATGGCGAAGCGGCGTTTGCAGAACCGTCGACACTTTCTCTGCAGAGTTCGAACCTCCGAGAAGGTGTCGAGATAACGGCGACTTCAGGGGACGAGCCGGAAAACAACGTTTTCGAGTTGATTTCTAAGAAAAATGGTTTGCGACGGTTTTTCTTCCCGGAAAGAAAATGGAAAAAACATTTAAGTTTCCATTTTAGATCTTTATTAAGGTTTCATTCGAGAAAATTACACAAAAATAAAACTTAAAAAGAAGAAAGAGAAGTTTTGTAAATATGTTCAGGAAATTTTTTCCAAAATAAAAGTTGTAATGTTTTACTTTAAAATGCAGCAAATACCAACAATTTTATATTTTTAATTATTTAAAAAACTTCCTGTAAAACGCAGCCCAACGTTGGAACCAAATCTTCACATATTTCATCATCTTTTAACCAAATATTCTGAATTATTTAATGAATTTACGTTTCTTTGAGTGGAAGAAAATAATAATAATATTAACGCTTTTTTTTTTAAGGACCTTTTCTAGACGCACAAAGTTGATGGTTTGATTTAGTTCATAGTAGCTGAAAAGTTAATTATTTTTTGTACCTTTTTTAACTGGAATAATCAGTTTATAATATTCTTTGTTATTCCTTATTTCCAAACATACCAATTACTGATTATTATTTATTTTTTAGAGTTTTAAAGGCTGATACCGTTTTTTTGGCTGATTTTTCTTTTTTTCCTGGCAACATAAAAGGACACAAAAGTCACTTCTACACTATTTTAATCACACAAATCTATGAAATAACTATAAAAGTGTACAACAAACCAACCATACATGACAAAAGAATAACAAATTGAAAGAGTGAAACATTTAAAAGCTAAAATAAGAAAATGCAAACGACAGTAAAACTCATTTTGTTGGTTTGAAGTCATGATTTTTCACGTGTTTCGTGTTTATTCCTAAAATATCCTTCGCTCTTGAACGCACCGCAGCAATCATGACGTCATTGAACGCATCATTTACAAGCCAACTGTTGCAAACATCCTGTTTCTGCTCATCCAGGTTTATCAACATGTGTCGAACACGCGTGTTCTTCGAGCGTCATACGTGTTGCGTGAGCAGCTGACGCTCCGTGTTGACGGATCTATTCCTCAAGCGTCACGTGCAGCGAGCGCCGGGGATTGTGGGCGATTAAGAAATTTCCTGATGAACTTCCTCTGCCGGAGCTCATTGAACGACTGATTCATTCACTTCGTGTCCGAAGATAATTGAGTAACTCTTGAGGTTTGAGTTCCGTTTCCTCAGAAGACTTCGCTTCTGTTCAGTCGGTTATAAAATACAAAGATATTTAGTTGTTCTTTGGTATAGAAATATTTGTTTTTCAATATATTCTTTATTTAAAGGTGGAATTTGTTGTTTTGTTTCTTGAATATTTTCAAAATTATTTTTTAAATGTAAATCTATGTTCTTTATATTTGCACTTTGTCATCCTTTGCACTTTGTTCTTGACTTTGTTCTTGTTTTTAAACCCAATTTCTCCAGATTAATAAAGGATTAATTCTATATTTATATATTCGAATTCCAATGACTCAAAAATATTTAATTCTTAGCCTTTTAATTTCAATATAAACATGTTTTGTGTAATAGTGCCAAGATTTTTTTTTTACACGTATGGTTTAACATTTTTATTCCAATAATAATTTGATATTTATTCATTTGTTGCCCTTTAAATTCAATATAAAAATGTTGACATATTAGAGCCACCATTTCCTCATAAAGTTTTAAAAAAACAACCTTTCTATAAAGAAAAATAAATAATTAAAAACAAAATAAAATGCTTTACATAAATGGAAATTAATAAAAATTGCAATATGTCCACATTTGTCACTGATGTAATTTTTTGTTATTCCTAACATTACTTGCGGAGGCTTTAAAGCCAACGTTCGACTTCTTCTTCTACTCAAAATAACGACACATTTTGTTCCACATTATTTCCTCCAATAACGTCTCTTCTTTTTTCATCCCTCTCTTCCTCCCCCCATCGTACCCCACAGCGGTGATTCTCTTCTGGCCGAATTACTGCGATGAATGGTAACACTATCCATCCAGCCACGAGCACGACCGCGGGAGGCCCTGGCGTGGCAGCGCCCCCTAGAGGCTGGTGGGAGTTTTGCGAGCTTCACGCCATCGCCACGGCCCGGGAGCTCGCGGGTCACTACCGGAGCTTCGCCCGGGAGCGTCCTCAGCATGACGTGCTGCCGCCGGACTCCTTCTCCAAGCAGTTCACCAACCTCTTCCAGCAGCACTTCAGCTGCGAGGTGGACCAGGATGCGGACCACCTCGCCACGTGCGCCGCCGGCGCCGCCACGCCCATCACTTCGCAGACTATGATCAGGATTACGTCCGGCGCGCAGGATTACCGGGAGGCCGGCAGACCGGCGGCGGCGGCGGGCGCCGTGTTCGCCGCGGTGGTGCCCAAGCTGGAGCCGGTGCTGGTGAGCGCGGAGCAGGAGGAGCCGCCGCCGCGACGTCCCGCCGGGAACGCGCCGTCGGGGAACACCACGTCGCGACGGGGCTTCAGCGGCGGCGGGTCGTTGCGGATCCACAGCCGGAGCAGCGACGACGTCTCGGCCTCCGGGCGCCGACCCGTCTCCGAACTGTACTCGTCCGACGCCGCCGACATCACGCACTTCTCCGTCAGCCAGATCCGGCAATCGGTCCGGAGGCTTTTCAAGAAGCACCCCCTTCCCGACGCCGCCGCCCAGCAGGACCTATCCTCGAACCCGGGGAACAACAACAACAACCCGCCCACCAGCAGGGACTCGTCCTCGTCCTCCTCCTCCACGAGTTGTCCGTCTGAGGCCCCGCCCACCAGCGCCCCCTCGCACCCCACCGGAGTGGCGTCGAACTTTCTGGATCGTTTCCGGCGGTTCCGCGGCGGCAGCACGAGGCGGAGGAGGTCGGAGTTGGGCGGCTGCTGTAAGGAGGGCACCCTGAGGTACCTGCTGGTGGACGACACTATTTCGGACTCTCAGCCGCGCTGGCAACGCTGCCGCCTGCTGGTCAGGAGGATCGGTGACGCCGACGCCGCGGAGAGCGGCGGAGTACGAGGACGGGAGCGATATCAGCTGGAGCTCTACGACCCCCCGAAGGTAGGAACAGAAGTTCTTAAGTCATTGAGAAGATCCTGCGCTTGTACCGGCGATGGAGCTCCAGATATCGTAGAACAAACTGACGTAGACGAACATCTCCTGAGGTTCTCGTAGGATTAGATCAGACCAGATTAGATCTGCTTCGGGAAATTGGGTTTGCAGTTGACGGTAGACGATAGCTTCACAAAGGGCAAATAACAGAACAAAGTGCAAATATGAAGAACACAGTTCAAAGAATGGAAGAGAATTCCTCGAGCGTTCGCTCCGTAAAGATATATTTCCGTCCATTCTTCGTTAGATTTCGCCGACTTTACGTCGACACGAGTGAAAGCATTGGAGCTGCTCGGATTAACGTAAAACGGCCGAAAACTACTGTTGCAAAGTGAAACTACACAGGTTTACCATAAAGTTTGAATTGAAACGACAAACATTTTAATTGAAAGTTTACTTCCGTAAGTGACGTTAACATCGTGGCCCAACAGTGTTGTGGTTAAATAAGTATCGACAAAAATATTGCAGGAAAATGTGTAACTGGGAAGTTCTAACAAATGTAGTGAAGTAATTGGAGTTTTTTTTTTATTTAGAATTATAACAATTTTGACTCTCCTTCATTCATTTGAGGACGGTCCCTTGAACGTCTCGTTATTCAAGCGTTTGTGACTCAAGATGGCGTCTGTCTTTCTACAAGTTCATCCTCCACTTGGTGCAAACGTTATCTCTGTGTTGCGTCTCAAAAGTGTCAAACAAGTTAAGTAGCCTTTTTTCTTGTCTCGGATCAGTTTGTTCATCTTCGTGTTGTGACCGAGCTCTGGTCACAAATTCAAGGGACTGTTGAATGTTGTTTAAACGTAGTCACAACAGTTTAAGGTCTTCTTATCAAAACACCAGTTCACTCTTGTATCTCCAGGAAGTGAGAGTGACCTCCATAGTCCTGTGAAGATCCTCCTCCTTCTCTGTTGTGACGGTGGTTTGATGCTGATCATCATGAAGGAGGGTTGTTGACCTTTGACCTGCTTCAGGAAGAGAAGTTACGTTGAGGACGTGTTTATTTTCTTCATGTGTCGTTAGATTCTGAAACGTTCAATATTGGTTATAAATTGGCTTCTTTGGTAGAGACTAGATTCCAAGAAGGTTCTGAAATTAAAGGAGACACTTTCAAAATAAAATCCCTGCATCTTCAGTATATATATAATTAATATTAGATACTACAGTAGTTTTCTTCTCAATACTGATATTCAACAATACTGTATGGATTTTATAAATTATGTTGTATTTTGAACGCACTTATTTTACGATTTATATTTCAATAAACTATCTATACAATAAATATTCAATTACAATTATTGTAAATCAATTTGATTTCATTATCGTGCAAATATTCTCGGTTTTGGTTATTTTTTTTCTTTTTTTTATTCCCACTGGCGATGACTGAGGACAAGAGGATACAGTGATGACTGAGAGGATACACTAATGTCTGAGGATGAGAGGATACACTCATGACTGAGGATGAGAGGATACAGAGATGACTGAGGACATGAGGATACAGTGATGAATTAGGACCAGAGAATACCGTCATGACTGAGAACGAGAGGATACAGTGATGACTGAGAACGAGAGGATACAGTGATGACTGAGAGGATACACTAATGTCTGAGGATGAGAGGATACACTCATGACTGAGGATGAGAGGATACAGAGATGACTGAGGACATGAGGATACAGTGATGAATTAGGACCAGAGAATACCGTCATGACTAAGAACGAGAGGATACACTGATGACTGAGAACGAGAGGATACAGTGATAAATTAGGACGAGAGTATACAGTGATGACTGAGGATGAGAGGATACAGTGATGACTGAGAACGAGAGGATATAGTGATAAATTAGGACGAGAGGATACAGTGATGACTGAGAACGAGAGGATACAGTGATCAATTAGGACAAGAGTATACAGTGATGACTGAGAACGAGAGGATACAGTGATGAATTAGGACGAGAGGATACAGACTTCCAGTAGGTATCAGACAGAAGTACTTGACAATACTACATATATATCATTGTTCCTACACTATCACTATACATTGCAATATATCGTTTTCTTGCTCCTGTGTCGTGATATGAATCTTGATTTAAAAACAAATAAAATAAAAAAACGTCATGTCAAATAAGGTCTTTGGCAGTGGTATGCGCCGCCTCAGTGCTTGGGTTGCGCCGTAGAGTGACGCTTGTATGTCGGCGACCTCGTCTCGACCCCATCTTCGACGGCTCGTCTCAGCGAATCAGGATTTACTCCCATGAACACGAGGCATGAGAACTGGTCTCCGGCTGCAGGAGCGTCTCTCACACCGACCTGCTATCGTAGCCTCGCTGAGGTCACTGGAAACCGTCGTCTGGCTGGTTTTACACACTGTGTTCTGGAGGTCGATGCGAGGAGACGTCGCATGATTCTCTGAGAGATTTATATTTAGCAGTACATCCCTGTTGAAGCTGCAGTTCATGACGCGTGTTGGTGAAGCTTTGGCATTGTTTGCTGCCTCACTGTGTGTGTGTGTGTGTGTGCGTGTGTGTGTGTGTGCGCACGTGAGGAATCTTGGCAGCGAAGCGTCGAGGCCTTGAGAATATCCTTAAAAGGAAGCTGATCCACTGCATGTTCACGCTCCACGAGCGTCGGAGGCGTCGCATGTTTGGTCAGTTTCCTCTTTCGAGGAAGAACAGGTCGGTTTCACACATCTGTGTGTGCGTGTGTGTGTGTGCGACTCTCAGATGGCTGTTGTTGTTTTTCATTTGCATGTGGTGAGCTTGTGCGTCTCCTCAGAGGATGAAGAAGGTCCAGGTGAAGCCGGTTCTGAGAAGTGTGTGAAATGAAATGAGTTAAATGCTTGAGTTATTACAGGTGTGTGTTTGTGAGAGTCTGGTGTTATGATGCGACACAGAGGCGTCGATACTATATGTTGTACACTTGAGTCGTACACACTTTAGTTTGTACACATATGATCGCAACTAAGATCAAACATTTTAAGCTATAATCAAACAACTTTCAATTATAATCAAACAATTTTTAACTATAATCAAACAACTTTCAATTATAATCCAACAATTTTCAACTATAATCAAACAATTTTCAACTATAATCAAACAATTTAAACTATAATCAAACAATTTTCAACTATAATCAAACAATTTTCAACTATAATCAAACAATTTAAACTATAATCAAACAATTTTCAACTATAATCAAACAATTTTCAACTATAATCAAACAATTTTCAACTGAAATCCAACAATTTTCAACTATAATCAAACAATTTTCAACTATAATCCAACAATTTTCAACTGTAATCAAACAATTTTCAACTATAATCAAACAATTTTCAACTATAATCCAACAATTTTCAACTATAATCAAACAATTTTCAACTATAATCACACAATTTTCAACTATAATCAAACAATTTTCAACTGTAATCAAACAAAGTGTGTATTAAGAGTCTGGTGTTATGATCGCGACACAGAGACGTTGATATATTAATATATTACACTCGTCAACATCTACTAAATGGTTACATTTGATCATTAAACCACGTTTGTTTTCTCCTGCTCTGTAAGTAAGTAAGTAAGTAATATTTATTTATATAGCGCTTTTCGAGACCAGGGTCACAAAGCGCTTTAACAATCAAAACAATACTCAAAACAGTACATACTTCAAAGATCAAGACAACACCGAGAACAACACAGGAGTTCGAGAAATTCAAGGAAAGAATGTGTTCTCAACAATATCAAGCCTCAGCCACTGTCGACCAATGAGAGTGTGTGTGCAGGTCATGTGACCTGTGACGTGTCACGACCCTTTATGAGCTGTTCCTTAAAGATATGACGAGCAAGACAACACATCTGTACACATTGTTCTAGTACAGGGTTGATAATGTCCGTGAGTTACTTTGAAGTTCTCCAACATTTTCAATAGATTTTTTAGCGATTGTGACACATTAAATCTGTGGAGGTCAGTGAGTAGAACCAAAATGAATTATTTTTAGAAAATGAAATGATTTTTAGTGCGCCTTATATTCTGGAAAACAGTTAATTATGTTATTAGATTCATCAGTTATGTTGGATATAATTTCAAACCTATTTATTTATACTCTTTTGTCTGATAACTACTGGAAGGGATTTGGTCGATATATAATATAATCAAACAATTTTCAACTATAATCCAACAATTTTCAACTATAATCCAACAATTTTCAACTGTAATCCAACAATTTTCAACTATAATCCAACATTTTTCAACTATAATCAAAAAAATTTCAACTATAATCCAACAATTTTCAACTATAATCCAACAATTTTCAACTATAATCCAACAATTTTCAACTATAATCAAACAATTTTCAACTATAATCCAACATTTTTCAACTATAATCCAACAATTTTCAACTATAATCCAACAATTTTCAACTATAATCAAACAATTTTCAACTATAATCAAACAATTTTCAACTGTAATCAAACAATTTTCAACTATAATCAAACAATTTTCAACTATAATCAAACAATTTTCAACTATAATCAAACATTTTTCAACTATAATCAAACAATGTCCAACTGTATTCAACAAAAATAAAATGTTGATTGTATCCTCTCATCCCCAGTCATCTTAGAGTATCTCGCAGGATTTAATTCTTTCCTGTGAGGTCATAGATGTGCTGCCATCTAGCTGCCGTAACTTTAATTTCAACACAAATGAACAAATTATACATCTAATTATTCATATAATATTTGCATGTTTATTGTGATAACACAAAAATGAAAACGACGCTGTTAAATATATACACGATCTCACGACAAACGATATTTAAGTGCATCTATATTCTTGCATTTTCAGCCAGATTTAACAAACAAACCATCAAATGTCCGACAGACTTGATAAAACACTGAGTCATCGACATCGGCTACAATTTTGCACAATCTGGAGTCAAAGGTTTGTGTTGCAGAAGTGAATCTTGTCGCTTCAGCTGAAATAAAGCAGAAGTCGCTTCGGTGGCGAAAGAATCGTCTCCGTCTTCTCGTCCGTCCTCGATGTTTCATTCATTTTCTCTGAACGTCCAGGAACCTCCTGCTGGTCTCTCTTCAACCTTCTGTTCCCACAGACGTGCTGTGTTTCCTGCTGGAAGCTTGACTTTCATGTCATCTTCTGCCCTCAGCTGTGTGTTTGTGGTCCTTCACATGTTGGTTCCTGGTCTTAGATCCGACCCGCATGCCGGTCAGTGTTGCCCCGGGTCTTAGATCCGACCCACATGCCGGTCGGTGTCGCCCCGGGTCTTAGATCCGACCCACATGCCGGTCGGTGTCGCCCCGGGTCTTAGATCCGACCCACATGCCGGTCGGTGTCGCCCCGGTCGTTCTCCTGCTACTTCATTCGATCCTTTTCTCTGCATCACACGTCCAGCACTTGTTTCACGTCAGGAACTACATAAAGTGAGGATCAATGTTGCAGTACAACAATATCTTTTTACAAACAATACTTTACTTGACTTAGATTTGGCATGCTACTGTTAGCAAGATACCGTTAGCAAGCTACTGTTGCCAGGCTGCAGCTAGCTAGATACTGTTAGCAAGATACCGTTAGCAAGCTACTGTTGGCAAGCTGCAGCTAGCTAGAACCATTAACAAGCTACTGTTAGCAAGCTACCGTTGGCAAGCTACCGTTGGCAAGCAAATGTTTGCAAGATACCATTTGCAAGATACCATTAACAAGCTACCGTTAGCAAGCTACCGTTTGCATGCTACCGTAAGAAAGCTAATGATCCTGCTGAGAAGACTGAGGGATGAAGTGGGACTGTCTGGGTCTGTGTTAGAATGGTTCTCATCTTACCTTTTTGGGCGCAGTTTTAGTGTATCTGTCAATCAAATGAGGTCTGAATCGGCAGATCTGTTGTGTGGAGTCCCTCAAGGTTCTGTTCTGGGTCCTTTATTGTTTTTGCTGTACTTGATTCCCCTCGGTAAAATCATTCAGAGATTTCCAGATGTTTCTTATCACATTTTTGCTGATGACATCCAGCTCTACTGCTCTTTTGATCAACTGAGCCCCAGAGGCTGAACTTAGTCAATTGTTTGCTAGAAATCAAACAATGAGTGAAAACACTCTACAGATAAATGTGGACAAAACTGAAACTCTGGTGATTGCTCCTGATGATAAGATTCCAGGGTTGAGTCAGTACTTGGGTGACTTAGGTCAGTCTGTCAAACTGAGCCTGAGAAACCTGGGTGTTGTATTTGATAAAGACATGTCTCTTGTTCAACACTGAAGAAAACTGACCAGAAACTGTTTCCTTCAACTGAGAAAAATCTCTAAACTTAGGAAAATGTTGTCGGAACATGATCTGGATCTTATAATCCATGTGTTTGTTTCTTCTCGTCTGGACTATTGTAACAGTTTGTTTTCTTGTCTTAACAAGAAGGATCGTCTCGTCTGCAGTTGATTCAGAACTCTGCAGCCAGAATTCTGACCCGCTCTAGTAGAAGAACTCACATTTCTCCGATCCTTAAAACTCTTCACTGGCTTCCAGTTTCTTTTAGGATCAACTTTAAAATTCTGGTTCTTACTTTCAGATCTATTCATGGTCAGGCTCCTCCGTACATCACTGATCTGATCCAGCCTTACACCCCAGCTCGGGCTCTGAGGTCTGTGGATCAGAATCTACTTATGGTTCCACGCACACGGCTCAGGACCAGAGGAGAGAAATCTTTTCAGGCTGTTGCTCCTAAGCTTTGGAACGATCTTCTCTCTCTTTACACTTGATGGATCTACTGACTCCTTTAAGAAACATCTTAAGACGTTTCTATTTGTTCAGGCTTTTCCTTGAATTTCTCGAACTCCTGTGTTGTTCTCAGTATTATCTTGATCTTTAAAGTATGTACTTTTTTGAGTATTGTTTTGTTTGTCTAAGCGCTTTGTGACCCTGGTCTCGAAAAGCGCTATATAAATAAATATTACTTACTTACTTACTTACTTAATGTTGGTAAGCTACCATTAGCTAGCTGCAGTTAGCAAGCAACCGTTAGCAATCTGCACTTGCAGGCTGCAAATAGCAAGTTACCATTAGCAAGCTACAGTTGTGAAGCTACCATTAGCTATCTGCAGTTAGCAAGCAACCGTTGAAAATCTGTACTTGCAAGCTGCCATTAGCCAGCTACCATTAGCTAGCTGAAGTTAGCAAGCAACTGTTAGCAATCTGCACTTGCAAGCTACCGTTAGCAAGCAAGCTCCCATTATCTACTATTAGCAAGCTACTATTAGCACGCTACCATTAGCAAGCTAGTATTAAAAGCTACCATTAGCAAAGCTGCCGTTAACAAGCAAGTTTAAGATTAAAGATTGTTTTTTCTGGTTCTCGTGGTAGTTTGACCGTTTTGTTGTGGTGAAGGTGAGGCTTGACGTCGCGAAAGAAAACGACCACATGTCGCATCACAAACGTCTCGTCTGCTGTGTCGCTGCCTCGTCTTTACCTTCAAAGACTCGTTTACTTCTGTGAGCGTCTTTCATCCGAGGAACGACATGGTGTTCTGACGCTTCACACGACAGAAGACGAGGATCTGCAGCAACACACTCGTTCCAGAGACGCACAAACGCCACGAGTTGTGTAGCTTCAAGTTGTCGAGTGTGTGAGTGTGTGAGTGAGTGAGTGTGTGTGTGTGTGTGTTCGCCGAAGAGAGGAAGAAGTGGGACGTTTGCAAGACGACATGAAAGAGACGCGATGAAGCAAAAACACTCTTGAATATAAACTTTACACGAAAACTACGATGAGTCGGACGTTACAGTGATTTCAATTCACACTCGTGTTGTTTTCAGGAACATCGTGACATTTAGAATATGTCGCACAATAATATGAGATTATTACGACGAGAATTCAGTTCCTTTCTTTTCATTCTTTTATTTATGTGTCTCATTTAATCTGTGATGACGTTTATTTATTGTTTTTAAGATGATGAGCCAATAGTTTATTTTTTTATTTAAGTTAAATTAACATATATGTGGTCGTAATGTTTTGAACAATTC
This sequence comes from Callionymus lyra, assembly GCF_982586985.1. Taxonomy (NCBI): domain Eukaryota; kingdom Metazoa; phylum Chordata; class Actinopteri; order Syngnathiformes; family Callionymidae; genus Callionymus; species Callionymus lyra. The sequence goes on from NC_141818.1 coordinate 53,004,142, forward strand.
TGTCTCTCTATAGCCATGTTTTTAGTATCTCTGTACTTTATTCTTGGTGTACTTTCAGTAGTTTAAGTAAACTGAAACGATAAAAGTGAACTAAATTTGTTATCGTACGTTTTTGCAAATACTTAGTTTAGTGTAAACGATCTTAATTAAGAGTATTACACACAAATACTTGAGGCCCCGGGGCCGAACCCGGTCTTGCCATTTCATTTAACTTATAGTAGAAAATTGTTTGATTGTAGTTAAAAATTGTTTGATTTCAGTTGAAAATTGTTTGATTAAAGTTGAAAATTGTTTGATTTCAGTTGAAAATTGTTTGATTATAGTTGAAAATTGTTGGATTATAGTTGAAAATTGTTGGATTAAAGTTGAAAATTGTTTGATTTCAGTTGAAAATTGTTTGATTAAAGTTGAAAATTGTTTGATTATAGTTGAAAATTGTTGGATTAAAGTTGAAAATTGTTTGATTTCAGTTAAATTGTTGGATTAAAGTTGAAAATTGTTTGATTTCAGTTGAAAATTGTTTGATTATAGTTGAAAATTGTTTGATTAAAGTTGAAAATTGTTTGATTATAGTTTAAAATTGTTTGATTTCGGTTGAAAATTGTTTGAAAACAGTTGAAAATTATTTGAATACAGTTGAAAGGTGTTTGATTAGTTTACTGCTCTTGTTAACGACATGTAAAGATGTTTGAGATAAATAAAAGTGATAAAAGATTCAAGGAATTCGATGGAGTTCAAACACGATCGATTCTAACGATAACTGAAGGTTCCAAGAATGAAAAGACTATCGAAATCACACTTCCTGTTATATAATGAACATTTTGTTCCCACGACCTTGACTGTTACTAATATTTAGTGATTCAGTTTTGACACTCGTGCTGAAGAACTAAACACACTTTACTCTTTTACTAAAGGGCCAAAAAAAAAAAAAGCTCAAAGAAAACAAATATTGCTGTAAATTAGTTTAATTGTGTTGAAGTTATGAATCAAATACTCAGTGAAGTACTTATTTGCTCTTCATAGTAAAACATCTATTCTACCATTCTAGTCGATGTACACATACTTGGGTATT
>NC_141818.1:53172713-53180213 GCF_982586985.1 Callionymus lyra
ACACGCCGCATCGCCTTCTGCCACCCACTAGAGTGTGTGTATTCAGGGCGGCCATCTTGGTACAGTGTCACTCGCTCCTACAGTGTATTACGTCTACAGAGGAATGATGTGTTTACACAATCACTAATTCTATTGCATTTGAGTATATTCCTCTTATTACAGAAGTTCTTATTTGTCAACAACTTTATGGTGGCTTGTTGTCCGGAATATTTATTTCAAACGGCAGCTTCTATGGTCAGGAACTTTCCAAGGTCTAGCTATAGTTGCTAAATTATCAGAAGGAATCTTTTACATTATTATTATTATTATTATTATCCAAGCACCCTGTATCATAGCTACATGTATGATGATTTGAACGGACCAAACCGTTTGAAAATCGGTCCAAAATTCAGCTAATAATTGTATTTTAAGATTGAGAAGTACTAGAAGTACCTTCTTCCCTGCAGCTGTTAATGCTGCCTCTGATGACACTGAACCAAGATGGCGGCGCTTTATACACATCCGTCAACAGTCGATGCGGCGTCTATGTATATATGTGTATGTATACACGTCTATGGTGTCGAGGCTTCCATCCAAGATGGACGTCACAGACGAGCAGTTTGAAGGTATTTCGATGAAGTGTCTTTTTGGACAACGATGAAGACGATGACAACTGAGCTTCAGTCGATACATTAAAATGAACAAACATTTGTGTCTATAACTCTAAAAAGGAACATATAACTCCTTTAATCCCAAACGTTAGTCGACATGAGGGCGAGAGTAGAACATTTATGAAGTTTGTGTTTTGGTTGAACTATCACTTTTAATCACTGACTATTGCATTTTTTACTTTTAATCTCTATGTTTTTACGTAGTTTAAAAAGTTGTTTTTTGCTATAAACGTCAATATCCTAACGTGTAAGTATCGTAGTTGGTACTGACTTGTTTTATGTTGATAAATGATGAGATACAAGTTTAATGGTTTATTCATTTTGACTTAAAGGTGTCGGAGAAAAACTCGACAGCGATCTTCCACCATATGGAAGCATCTACAAGACGCCGTCACAACTCCATATGTGGACCTCATTAAATGTGCAAGACCACCTCTCATTGGCGGGTCAGACCGGTAACACACACACACACACACACACACACACACACACACACACACACACACACACACACACACACACACACACACACACACACACACACACACACACCAGATTGCAGGTGGCAGAGCATCCGAGTCTTGACGGGCATTCCTCGCTCCTGCTGCCTTCTAATTAGTCTTAAAGAAGCAGGAACTCCGAGGACCTGCGAGGAGATGGAGGCAGATGGTGTGATGTTGGTGAAGCCCTGGGTTGGTAGCAGGAGAGAGAGGAGAGGGAGGTGCTGGGAGAAGGTGGAGACTCGGAACCCAGAGGATGCACTCGGGCTGGAGGTGGAAGACGAGTCGCTTCAGTCTTTCTTTGAGAGTTCGTCAAGGTTAGCGACCGTTTCATCGCCGGATGAAGACTTTTCTACACTTTTGGTGAGTTAATCTTTCAGTATGTTTCTCTTGTGATGTCGCTGAGAAATGTAGGAGCGAGTGAGAGAAGTTCAGTGAATACACAGAGAGATGTTGTCACTTTCTTAAAGACATGTTATAATTCAGACTCACGGGCGGACCCGCCAACATAAGCAGGTCTTTCATGAGAACAGCTTCTACCTGAGCCATAAAGAGCCGCCTGTGCTGTGGATAAACCGATGATGGCAGCGCACTCGTACACACACATGCTCACACACACACTTGGATTTGTGGAGACACACAGTGCGTGGCTTGTTTCCGTCACTTCCCACCTTCGCCGTGGCGGCGGCCGGAGTGGACGTGAGGTCAGGGTCGGTACAAACTGGACCTGTTTTGTGGAGAAGCCGTTTAAAGAAAAAGAAAAGTATCCGACTGCTTCATATATCCTCCAAAATCCTGTTTTACTCTTGAGCTGCTACAAATACACACACATTTAGGAAGATAATTCATGTTTTGTGTAACATGATATTTCTTTCAAGATTCATGAGACTTTATAGTCATTACAACGCATGGAAAATGAACAATAATGACATCATGTTCAGACTCTGGCAGTGAAACTTAAAAACATAATAAAAAAAACATAAAGAAAAGCGATAAAAGTGTCAGTCGGTGTCGACAAATGTCAAAGTACACAAGTGAGATGAGTTTGTCACTCGGACTGTCAAGAAAATCAAGTTAAACATTTGAATGATTTTAGCAAACGAAGAAACAAGCTGGGAAACCAGATAGGAAACGAAGAAACAAGATAGGAAACCAGATAGGAAACGAAGAAACAAGATAGGAAACCAGATAGGAAACGAAGAAACAAGCTGGGAAACAAGATAGGAAACAAAGAAACAAGCTGGGAAACAAGATAGGAAACGAAGAAACACATTCTTTTATTGTCATTGCACAGAAAACAGTGAAACTGGCAACGAAATTCCGTTGCTTGGCAACCGTTTAAAAACACAGCAGAGAGATGTGTATATAAAAAGTATAAATATTAATATTAATAAGTTAAAAATAGTGCAATATAGTATAAACAGAATAAATAAATAATTTACGTTATAAATATTGCATATAATAAATAATGTATATAAAGTATAAATGTTTTTAGTCTGTATTATTCCAAGCTTTGTTTTACCATTTTATTTTAATTAATTTTTGCTGTTTTAAAAAAAAAAGGAAGAATGTTATTTGTACTTTTAATAAAACCATATTCTTTGATGTACGTTATTGACATCCAAAAATAATTCACTGCTTAAAAACTAAAAATGTGAAATGTTAAGTTCAACCGTTCAATATAGTGATGACCTTGATGAACTTCTATATCTAATGTTCTCCTCCTGTCGCCCCTCATGATGTGTTGCTGTCTCAGGTCACATGACGTGTGAAGATGACGAAGGTCCAGCTCACAGATGAAGAGGATCTTCTCAGACATGGTTCCTCGTTCACATTGTGAACCGTCAGTTTCTCGCTCTCGCCGCCGTGAGTCAACAAAGCACACGTATGTTCAAGCGCTGGCTGCTCGCCCTGATGGCCCGCCTGGGTCTGGTGGTGGTGGGCGTCGGCTGCTGCCTCGCCCTCTTCTACCTGCTGGCCTGCAGGCCGGCGTCCGGTCTGGGCCGGCGCTCCCCCCTGCTGACCGCCGTCACCGCCACCAGCAAGGAGGGCTTCATGGCTCTGCTGCAGGAGAGGGAGGACTCGCACAAGCACTACATCCACAGCCTGTCCCAGCAGATCGCCCAGCTCAAGGAGGCCCTCCAGGAGAGGACCTTGCAGCTCCACCAGTCGCTGGAGAAGGCCAGGTCTAAAGGGATCCTGCCTCTGGGTCTGGACAGTCTTCACAAGAGCCCCACGCAGACTGACCTGAGGGTGAGAAGACGGACCAGAAGTGGACGAGGAGATGTTAATATTTCACCTGATGTTCTGCAGGAGTTCTTCCGCTCGCAGCTCAGCCGGGCAGAAGTCAGCGCCGGCGTGAAGCTGCCCAGTGAATACGCTCTGATTCCCTTTGATGCCTTCACTCTGAGGAGGTACAACCACTGTGAAGGGTTCATGACGAGTGGTGCATGCTGGGAAAATTTGCAGAAAAAGTCTCTCTGGGCTCCTTAGATTCTCCTGAAGCTTAAATTTATTTACGAACCAATATATGTTGAATGAATATTTAATGCAAGATTTAAACTTTATTAAATGTTTATTATACATTATTGTTAGTCAGTAAAGTAATACATTTAATTTTTTTTAAAAAGTTTATTTAAAATCTGAATTTGTTGTAAATAGAACACGGGATTTTTTTGTGGCGTCAATCAATATAAACACCATTATAAAATAAAAAATGAAATAAGCAACAGTTATATTAAAGTGAATATATCCAAATTAATCATTACATTTATTTAAATACGTTAAATTTAATTAAATATCTAATGTCAGATGGTAGAACAAGAAAGACCCTGATAAATGCAATTTAAATAGATTTATTATATATATTTTTTACTAAAGTTTGGTAATATATATACAAGTAGATGTATAGAGGTTTGCTTTGGCCGTCTTTTGATTTATATCATTTATATATAGATCCTGCAACTAATATTTGACATTTGCTGGATATAAAATAAAAAATATTTGAAAGGGACCATAAATGTTTAAAGTTCAAATATTGTGAAAACTCACCTGACTCGCATGTAGTAAACGTTAAAGTTTTCTTCTTTAAGATGCAGTAACTTCTCATCAAGACCATGTTTTACACTTGTTACTTTATAAAGTTGCTCTGAAATCTGGACGAACGAGAGGTTACGAGAGTCCATTGATGACGCACAGTGACAAACCTCCACATTTGACCAATCACAGCAGAGTGGGTGTGGTTATGGTCAACAAATAAATACAATTACAAATAATCTCCAGAGAAACAAAGTGTTTTCAGTGGGCGGAGCTTAAGATCATTTTCTAATGTAAATATTTCAATGAATGTGTTGTTTGGTTCTTATATGTAAGGAGGTAGATTTATTATTCACACCAAAAAAATGTTGCTTTAATCAAAATTATATTTGCCCTAATAAAAAGGATTTTCAATAAAAAGGGTGCGAACATTATCTTTAACTTAAAGTTAAATTTAACTTTTAATTTAAACCTTTTTTTGTTGAAACAACTGATTTTTGGTTGAAGCGTCTTTTTTATAAATATTTTATTTTATTGAAGTAACATTCTTTGATTCAGTAATGAAGAAACACTTATATGGAGAAAACCTTTCCTTAAATATTTTTCAATACCAGAAAAAGGTTGATTCATAAAAATATATATTTAAAGGAAAAGACAACAGCATTTTAATGTGCAAATAAAAAAACTCCAAAAGTAGATAATATATTAATTTACTTAAGTTTTTAAAGATTCAAAACGTTTTACAAAGTAAAATCATCATCAGAAGGCTTGTCAAGAACACTGTCAGCATGAATGTTGGTCAGATTATAAGATTTGTTAAAAAAAAAGCTAGTTTGTAACAGTTTTGTCTGGTCATGAAGTAGCTTCTACTATAGAGTTCCTGTCGTCCATCAATGCTTCACACTTGTGTCTTGACTCAGGATCTACCAGCTAGAGACGGGTCTGAGCAAACACCCGGAGGAAAGGCCGGCCAGGAAAGACCGCCGGGACGAGTTGATCGGCGCCGTCGAGACGGCTCTGCACTTCCTGAACGGACCTCAGCAGCACGTGGACATCAGGAGGAAACACTCGTACGGACCGACTGACTTCATTCAGGGTAAGAGACGCAGTACAAGTACACAGTTTCATGTTAAGTGGTGAGTATTGGAGAGAAACTGTTGATTTGTTACAGCGGATAACGATACAATATATTGAGATACTGTAGGAACATATGTGTAGTATTGTGGAGTACTTGACTCTGGTGTTGTGATAGTGTAGTAACAAGTATATATGTGTAGTATTGTGGAGTACTCTCTGGTGTTGTGATAGTGTAGTAACAAGTATATATGTGTAGTATTGTCCAGTACTTGACTCTGGTGTTGTGATAGTGTAGTAACAAGTATATATGTGTAGTATTGTGGAGTACTTGACTCTGGTGTTGTGATAGTGTAGTAACAAGTATATATGTGTAGTATTGTGGAGTACTCTCTGGTGTTGTGATAGTGTAGTAACAAGTATATATGTGTAGTATTGTCCAGTACTTGACTCTGGTGTTGTGATAGTGTAGTAACAAGTATATATGTGTAGTATTGTGGAGTACTTGACTCTGGTGTTGTGATAGTGTAGTAACAAGTATATATGTGTAGTATTGTGGAGTACTTGACTCTGATGTTGTGATAGTGTAGTAACAAGTATATATGTGTAGTATTGTGGAGTACTTGACTCTGGTGTTGTGATAGTGTAGTAACAAGTATATATGTGTAGTATTGTGGAGTACTTGACTCTGGTGTTGTAATAGTGTAGTAACAAGTATATATGTGTAGTATTGTGGAGTACTTGACTCTGATGTTGTGATAGTGAAGTAACAAGTATATATGAGTAGTATTGTCCAGTACTTGACTCTGGTGTTGTGATAGTGTAGTAACAAGTATATATGTGTAGTATTGTCCAGTACTTGACTCTGGTGTTGCGATAGTGTAGTAACAAGTATACATGTGTAGTATTGTCCAGTACTTGACTCTGGTGTTGTGATAGTGTAGTAACAAGTATATATGTGTAGTATTAGGGAGTACTTGACTCTGGTGTTATGATAGTGTAGTAACAAGTATATATGTGTAGTATTGTCCAGTACTTGACTCTGGTGTTGTGATAGTGTAGTAACAAATATATATGTGTAGTATTGTGGAGTACTTGACTCTGATGTTGTGATAGTGTAGTAACAAGTATATATGTGTAGTATTGTCCAGTACTTGACTCTGGTGTTGTGATAGTGTAGTAACAAATATATATGTGTAGTATTGTGGAGTACTTGACTCTGATGTTGTGATAGTGTAGTAACAAGTATATATGTGTAGTATTGTGGAGTACTTGACTCTGGTGTTGTGATAGTGTAGTAACAAGTATATATGTGTAGTATTGTGGAGTACTTGACTCTGGTGTTGTGATAGTGTAGTAACAAGTATATATGTGTAGTATTGTCCAGTACTTGACTCTGATGTTGTGATAGTGTAGTAACAAGTATATATGTGTAGTATTGTGGAGTACTTGACTCTGGTGTTGTGATAGTGTAGTAACAAGTATATATGTGTAGTATTGTGGAGTACTTGACTCTGGTGTTGTGATAGTGTAGTAACAAGGATATATGTGTAGTATTGTCCAGTACTTGACTCTGGTGTTGTGATAGTGTAGTAACAAGTATATATGTGTAGTATTGTCCAGTACTTGACTCTGGTGTTGTGATAGTGTAGAAACAAGTATATATGTGTAGTATTGTCCAGTACTTGACTCTGGTGTTGTGATAGTGTAGTAACAAGTATATATGTGTAGTATTGTCCAGTACTTGACTCTGGTGTTGTGATAGTGTAGAAACAAGTATATATGTGTAGTATTGTCCAGTACTTGACTCTGGTGTTGTGATAGTGTAGAAACAAGTATATATGTGTAGTATTGTCCAGTACTTGACTCTGGTGTTGTGATAGTGTAGTAACAAGGATATATGTGTAGTATTGTCCAGTACTTGACTCTGGTGTTGTGATAGTGTAGAAACAAGTATATATGTGTAGTATTGGCCAGTACTTGACTCTGGTGTTGTGATAGTGTAGTAACAAGTATATATGTGTAGTATTGTCCAGTACTTGACTCTGGTGTTGTGATAGTGTAGTAACAAGTATATATGTGTAGTATTGTCCAGTACTTGACTCTGGTGTTGTAGTATTTACAGACCACATGACTCTTGACGAAGTCGTAACTGCTTTCATTTGTTTTCAAACCAAAATATGTCCAAACATCAGCTGCTGGAGTCACTGTATCCTCTCGTCCTCAGTCATCACCAGGAT
>NC_141818.1:53185213-53187713 GCF_982586985.1 Callionymus lyra
CATAATTTAATTATATATATATATATATATATAATGTACAAATATTCTTAAAATGAATGTTTTTTTAAACCTATAGTTTGATATTCTAATAACAAAAACTCAACTATAAAATATAAATTCAGTTTAAATATGTTTTTTATTCATGGACTTTTCTATTCTGTATACAAATGTTGGTATAATAATGATAATAATTTTAACTGCAGTAATTGATGAAACTTCCAATATATATAATGTATATATATATATATATATATATATATATATATATATATATATATATATATATATATATGTATGTATATATTTAATTCAAATGTTGTTTTTTGAGCATAGAATATTTTCTCTTTTTTTAAGTTTAATCATTTGTTCATTGAAAGGTTGAAGCTGTATTTCATAATTCAATTAGAAATATATATATATGATATACATTAAAATGAATGTATTTTTAAACCTATAGTTTGATATTCTAATAACAACATTTCAACAATAAAATCTAAATTCAGTTTAAAAATATGTTTTTTTATTCATGGACTTTTTAATTCAATATACAAATGTTGGTAAAATAATGATAATAATTTTAACTGCAGTTATTGAAAAATAAATATTCTAAATTAGCCTGTTTTAAATAAATATAGAGATCCAGTGTTTTTTAGCATTTAACATGTTTTTATACTTGAATTCTATCATTTCTACAACCATGTGATCGCCTGCACGTCGCATGATTGGCTGAAAGTAGGATCTTATGATATCGATGGTAGAACTTTTTTACCAACATTTTATATTAAATTTAAATTGACATTATTTATTTTTTATTATCGTTATTCATTTAATTTATTTTCTACTATTTCAAAAATAAATTGCATTTTTTGATTCAATAAAAAAAGGAAATTCAACCAGTCAATATAGAAACTATTGACTTAAATTTAAAAAGAATGAAATGCTTAAAAAATACTTCATCAACCCTTGTGTTATGTCCGGGTCAGGTTGACCCGAAGGATCTAAGATGGAGTCTTCAGAACCTTTTTTATTGAGAAATGGTCTCGGTTTCTCTTTGAACAAAGAATTTTAGGTTTTCATTCTTCCAGAAGGGTCGTTGTCTGTCCCTGCCGTTTTAGGGTGAGACGCAGGGGACACCCTGGACAGCTCACCAGGTCCTCTCTGAGAAAACATCTCACTGACAATAAAGTCACTAAATAACTTTCATGTTAATTCATTCAATTGAGAAGTAGTTTTATCTTTTTTGAAACAAATAAATCTGTGATTCTAACAAATATCTCTGGGTCAAGATGGACGAATGTGTTTGTGGTATCCCTTGTGTCGTCTCTGGCTCCCGTAAATACATATGCAGCGGTGGACACTTTTGTTTTCAAGCCTTCGGGTCACCTTGACCCGGAGACGACACAAGGGTTAAGATATTAAGGTTGAAGATTGTAGATGTTAATTTAACACACATTCACTTCCGTCGGTTTCAGTCGATCCTCCAACAAAAGCCTTGAGTTCCCGAAACCTGAGCCAGTTATTCAAAGTTGACACAAACGAGGAGCGCCTGCTGTGGACTTCACTCTCTGACACAACACGTCTGGGATCGACCAGACGCTCGTCATGCTCAGACACTTTTTCACTCCACCCTGAAGGAGAACCATGGTCTCAGACTGAACCTCCGGTCAAATCTACTAAGATGTTATACTTTAATAACATTAAATACAGTCGTGTGAAGATACTTCACGGTTGAAGAAACACTGAAAATCCAAGACGATCACAGTTATCAACAGAAGTGAGGAAACGCTTCCTTATGAGGCAGAAACCTGGAGCAGAACCAGACCCGGGCCTCCTCCTCCTGCCCTTGCTCTTGTGGTGAGACTTCGAAGGCTCTTGAGAAGAAGACGGACCAGTTCACGTCGAGGACTTCAGTTCAAGACCTGCTGGTCAGTAGAAACCACATGATCTTTGAGATGTTGCAGGAAATGTGTTTCCAGGTTCGTTCTGTTTCATTTTATGTTCTTTTAAAAACATGTCGGGTTGAAATAAAAAATCTTCATCGTGTTTATTAAACCTTTTTTTTAACCTTTTCTTTTTTTATATATTGTTTTTTTATCTTCATCTTCTAAGTCTTCAACAAGGTTCTAAAAGCAACATTTATCTATTTCTGTTTATGTTTCTTTGTTTAACTTGTTGACGACAGTAAATGACATCAAATTGAATTTTGAGTCAAATATATTTATGTGTTTGACAAATAAAGTGAATAAAATCTGAAACGAAAAGTTATATTTAGAGTTAATACTAATAATAAAATGGTAAGTTTTCTGAAAGAAATGTGATCTAAACTATATTAATGAATTATTTATTTCTTTAAATCTTGTTTGTGTTTATTGTGTTGTTTTCATAGAAAAACTTTTTTAATTCAGATATAATTAAAGAAGAATAAATGCTCAGAGTGTGAGTCTATGATCAGAAGGGGGCGGAGCTTCATCACCGGACCACCGAGCCTCGCCACACGATT
>NC_141818.1:53192713-53217713 GCF_982586985.1 Callionymus lyra
GAGTCAGTAGATCATCAAACACAGATGTTTCTTGAAGGAGTCAGTAGATCATCAAACACAGATGTTTCTTGAAGGAGTCAGTAGATCATCAAACACAGATGTTTCTTGAAGGAGACAGTAGATCATCAAACACACATGTTTCTTGAAGGAGTCAGTAGATCATCAAACACAGATGTTTCTTGAAGGAGTCAGTAGATCATCAAACACAGATGTTTCTTGAAGGAGTCAGTAGATCATCAAACACAGAGATGTTTCTTGAAGGAGTCAGTAGATCATCAAACACAGATGTTTCTTGAAGGAGTCAGTAGATCATCAAACACAGATGTTTCTTGAAGGAGTCAGTAGATCATCAAACACAGATGTTTCTTGAAGGAGTCAGTAGATCATCAAACACAGATGTTTCTTGAAGGAGTCAGTAGATCATCAAACACAGATGTTTCTTGAAGGAGTCAGTAGATCATCAAACACAGATGTTTCTTGAAGGAGTCAGTAGATCATCAAACACAGATGTTTCTTGAAGGAGTCAGTAGATCATCAAACACAGATGTTTCTTGAAGGAGTCAGTAGATCATCAAACACACATGTTTCTTGAAGGAGTCAGTAGATCATCAAACACACATGTTTCTTGAAGGAGTCAGTAGATCATCAAACACACATGTTTCTTGAAGGAGTCAGTAGATCATCAAACACAGATGTTTCTTGAAGGAGTCAGTAGATCATCAAACACAGATGTTTCTTGAAGGAGTCAGTAGATCATCAAACACAGATGTTTCTTGAAGGAGTCAGTAGATCATCAAACACAGATGTTTCTTGAAGGAGTCAGTAGATCATCAAACACAGATGTTTCTTGAAGGAGTCAGTAGATCATCAAACACAGATGTTTCTTGAAGGAGACAGTAGATCATCAAACACACATGTTTCTTGAAGGAGTCAGTAGATCATCAAACACAGATGTTTCTTGAAGGAGTCAGTAGATCATCAAACACAGATGTTTCTTGAAGGAGTCAGTAGATCATCAAACACAGATGGTTCTTGAAGGAGTCAGTAGATCATCAAACACAGATGTTTCTTGAAGGAGTCAGTAGATCATCAAACACACATGTTTCTTGAAGGAGTCAGTAGATCATCAAACACAGATGTTTCTTGAAGGAGTCAGTAGATCATCAAACACACATGTTTCTTGAAGGAGTCAGTAGATCATCAAACACACATGTTTCTTGAAGGAGTCAGTAGATCATCAAACACAGATGTTTCTTGAAGGAGTCAGTAGATCATCAAACACACATGTTTCTTGAAGGAGTCAGTAGATCATCAAACACACATGTTTCTTGAAGGAGTCAGTAGATCATCAAACACAGATGTTTCTTGAAGGAGTCAGTAGATCATCAAACACAGATGGTTCTTGAAGCAGTCAGTAGATCATCAAACACAGATGTTTCTTGAAGGAGTCAGTAGATCATCAAACACAGATGTTTCTTGAAGGAGTCAGTAGATCATCAAACACAGATGTTTCTTGAAGGAGTCAGTAGATCATCAAACACAGATGTTTCTTGAAGGAGTCAGTAGATCATCAAACACAGATGTTTCTTGAAGGAGTCAGTAGATCATCAAACACAGATGTTTCTTGAAGGAGTCAGTAGATCATCAAACACAGATGTTTCTTGAAGGAGTCAGTAGATCATCAAACACAGATGTTTCTTGAAGGAGTCAGTAGATCATCAAACACAGATGTTTCTTGAAGGAGTCAGTAGATCATCAAACACAGATGTTTCTTGAAGGAGTCAGTAGATCATCAAACACAGATGTTTCTTGAAGGAGTCAGTAGATCATCAAACACAGATGTTTCTTGAAGGAGTCAGTAGATCATCAAACACAGATGTTTCTTGAAGGAGTCAGTAGATCATCAAACACAGATGTTTCTTGAAGGAGACAGTAGATCATCAAACACACATGTTTCTTGAAGGAGTCAGTAGATCATCAAACACAGATGTTTCTTGAAGGAGTCAGTAGATCATCAAACACAGATGTTTCTTGAAGGAGTCAGTAGATCATCAAACACAGATGGTTCTTGAAGGAGTCAGTAGATCATCAAACACAGATGTTTCTTGAAGGAGTCAGTAGATCATCAAACACACATGTTTCTTGAAGGAGTCAGTAGATCATCAAACACAGATGTTTCTTGAAGGAGTCAGTAGATCATCAAACACACATGTTTCTTGAAGGAGTCAGTAGATCATCAAACACACATGTTTCTTGAAGGAGTCAGTAGATCATCAAACACAGATGTTTCTTGAAGGAGTCAGTAGATCATCAAACACACATGTTTCTTGAAGGAGTCAGTAGATCATCAAACACACATGTTTCTTGAAGGAGTCAGTAGATCATCAAACACAGATGTTTCTTGAAGGAGTCAGTAGATCATCAAACACAGATGGTTCTTGAAGCAGTCAGTAGATCATCAAACACAGATGTTTCTTGAAGGAGTCAGTAGATCATCAAACACACATGTTTCTTGAAGGAGTCAGTAGATCATCAAACACAGATGTTTCTTGAAGGAGTCAGTAGATCATCAAACACAGATGTTTCTTGAAGGAGTCAGTAGATCATCAAACACAGAGATGTTTCTTGAAGGAGTCAGTAGATCATCAAACACAGATGTTTCTTGAAGGAGTCAGTAGATCTTCAAACACAGATGTTTCTTGAAGGAGTCAGTAGATCTTCAAACACAGATGTTTCTTGAAGGAGTCAGTAGATCATCAAACACAGATGTTTCTTGAAGGAGTCAGTAGATCATCAAACACAGATGTTTCTTGAAGGAGTCAGAAGATCATCAAACACAGATGTTTCTTGAAGGAGTCAGTAGATCATCAAACACAGATGTTTCTTGAAGGAGTCAGTAGATCATCAAACACAGATGTTTCTTGAAGGAGTCAGTAGATCATCAAACACAGATGTTTCTTGAAGGAGTCAGTAGATCATCAAACACACATGTTTCTTGAAGGAGTCAGTAGATCATCAAACACAGATGTTTCTTGAAGGAGTCAGTAGATCATCAAACACAGATGTTTCTTGAAGGAGTCAGTAGATCATCAAACACAGAGATGTTTCTTGAAGGAGTCAGTAGATCATCAAACACAGATGTTTCTTGAAGGAGTCAGTAGATCTTCAAACACAGATGTTTCTTGAAGGAGTCAGTAGATCTTCAAACACAGATGTTTCTTGAAGGAGTCAGTAGATCATCAAACACAGATGTTTCTTGAAGGAGTCAGTAGATCATCAAACACAGATGTTTCTTGAAGGAGTCAGAAGATCATCAAACACAGATGTTTCTTGAAGGAGTCAGTAGATCATCAAACACAGATGTTTCTTGAAGGAGTCAGTAGATCATCAAACACAGATGTTTCTTGAAGGAGTCAGTAGATCATCAAACACAGATGTTTCTTAAAGGAGTCAGTAGATCCATCAAGCGCAAAGAGAGAGAAGATCGTTCCAAAGCTTAGGAGCAACAGTCTGGAAGGATTTCTCTCCTCTGGTCCAGAAGTTCAGGAACCATAAGTAGATTCTGATCCACAGACCTCAGAGCCCGAGCTGGGGTGTAAGTCTGGATCAGATCAGTGATGGAAGGTCTGACCATGAATAGATCTGAAAGTAAGAACCAGAATTTTAAAATGATCCTGAAAGAAACTGGCAGCCAGTGAAGAGTTTGAAGGAGAAATGTGAGTTCTTCTACTAGAGCGGCTCAGAATTCTGGCTGCAGAGTTTTGTATGAACTGCAGGCGAGACACATCCTTGTTGTTTAGACATGAAAACAAACTGTTACAATAGTCCAGACGAGAAGAAACAAATGCATGGATTATAAGATCCAGATCATGTTCTGACAACATTTTCCTAAGTTTAGAGATTTTTCTCAGTTGAAGGAAACAGTTTCTGGTCAGTTTTCTTCAGTGTCGAACAAGAGACATGTCTTTATCAAATACAACACCCAGGTTTCTCAGGCTCAGTTTGACAGACTGACCTAAGTCACACATAACATCCAGGGCATAATCACCAGCTACTTGAGAGACATCAAGCTAAGAGTCCAGTCTGCCAAGTTTACAACAAAGTGGCAGCCAGTAGAGAAAGGCATAGTGACAGGATGCACAATCTTTTGTTCATCATGGCAATGAACCTTATCATCTCAGCAGCGAGTGTAAAGGCCAGAGGGCCAAAGACCGCTGCAGGGTGTGAACAGCCGGTAATAAGGGCATTCATGGATGACCTTATCGTGATAACACCAACTCACGTGCAGGCAAGATGGGTCCTGGCAGAACTGGATCGTATGGCCACCAGGGCAAAGATGGTCTTCAAGCCCAAGAAATCAAGGAGCCTGGTGATCCAAAAGGGCAAAACGAATGGAAGGTTTGAGCTACTTGTTCAAGGGGAAGTGATCCCTAACATCCAGGGAAACCCAATCAAATGCCTTGGAAAGGTGTATGATGATTTCCTGTCAGACAAGAACAGCATCTCTAGCGCCGTAAAACAAGTTGAGGATTGGCTGAATAAGATTGATAAGTCTGGCCTGCCTGTACAAGTGAAGTACAAGTGCTGGATATACCAACATGGCCTACTCCCGAGACTCATGTGGCTTCTCACCGTGTACGAGGTGCCCCTGTCATCTGTTGAAGCAATGGAGAGGAAGTTCAACAAACACCTTTGTAGATGGTTAGGAATACCCCCAAGCTTTACAGCTGTGGGGCTCTATATACAGTCGGGCCAGCTTTCCACCTTGTCATCTGTGGTGGAAGAGTTCAAAGTTGCCAAGTGCAGACTGCCCCTGAAATACAGGGACTCTCAAGATCAACTCACCAGGGAAGCAGGAGTCAGAACAAGATCTGGCCGCAAGTGGGCCGCCAGCACGATTACCCAGGCAGAATGTTCTCTAAGGACCAAAGACATCATTGGGAACCCTTGCACGGGTAGACAGGTTCATCACATTTTCAGCAGTGCTCAAAGTCCCCTCCTAGGGAAAAGAGAGCGTTGATCCAGGAGGAAGTCCGAAACCTTGAGAAAGAACGGAGAAGATCAAAATCCATCGTGCTTGCAACTCAAGGAGCCTGGACGAGGTGGAGCCTCCCTAAGAGATCCATCACTTTGAGTGAACTGTGGTGGTTGGAGCCCTTCCGGATATTCTTTCTACTCCAAGCAGTGTACGACACCTTACCGACCCCAGTACATTTGCAGAGGTGGGAGATAAGGGAGGACTCACTGTGCAGATTGTGTGGCGGTAAGGATCAATGGCGCACATTCTATCTGGGTGCAAGACCGCTTTAACCCAGGGTAGATACAGGAGGCGCCATGACAAGGTGTTTGCAGTGCTTGCAGATATCCTGGAGCAAGACAGGAGGAAGAAGCAACCAACCAAATCAAGACCACTGCTAAGCACCATCACTTTTGTGAAAGAAGGTCAAAGACCTGTTGTCCACAGCCAAGCCAGGCAGAACCTCCTGCAATCAGCACAGCGATGGGAAATGGAGGTTGAGCTCGGGAAGAAACTCCATTTCCCAGAAGCGGTTCTCATCACCACTCTAAGACCAGACAATCAGTGTGGGATCTATTGACCAAGGTTGGACTGAGAGGCCACTTAAGAAAAGCAGCAGTTCGCAGGCGAGAAGCGTCTGAAAGAGCCTCCAGTTGGCTCTGGCACAAAAGAGAGGACACAAGCTGGAAGCCTGGGGGAGAGGGGCAGTGACTTGGCCAGTCACTGCAGACCCACCAACTGGAGGGCGTTGTGGTTAAGGGTCGAAACGCCCAGTGAAGGTTTGGGACCACCTGATGACCTCTCTCCCAGGCCAAGGCTTCACCTATTAGAAATGGGTGTTTACTAGCATCCCAGATTTATTATGCAACTGCCCTCTGGTTTCCTCCCTTTTCTTTAACAAACAGAAGTTGATGGAGTTTCATGAGAGTTTCCCCTGAAGGTCAAAGTTCAAACTGACACTAAATGACTGTGTTCTGACCCGGTGGTTCCTCCATCAGTTGGACTTCCGTTCGCGGTCCTGACTCCCAGACACGTCCCGTTCAAGAGAGGATTCTTCTGCGACGACGAGTCCATCAGGTTCCCAGTGAGAGACGACACCATCTCGTACCAGCTGCTGGGAGGAGTCATGATCCCCTTCAGCCTCATCGTGGTGAGTCCACGTGCACTTTTAGCACTGTCCACGTGCACTTTTAGCACTGTCCACGTGCACTTTTATCACTATCCACGTGCACTTTTAGCACTGTCCACATGCACTTTTATCACTATCCACGTGCACTTTTATCACTATCCACGTACACTTTTATCACTGTCCACGTGCACTTTTATCACTATCCACGTGCACTTTTATCACTGTCTACGTGCACTTTAAGCACTGTCCACGTGCACTTTTATCACTGTCCACGTGCACTTTTATCACTATCCACGTGCACTTTTATCACTGTCTACATGCACTTTAAGCACTGTCCACGTGCACTTTTATCACTGTCCACGTGCACTTTTATCACTGTCTACATGCACTTTAAGCACTGTCCACGTGCACTTTTATCACTGTCCACATGCACTTTTATCACTATCCACGTGCACTTTTATCACTGTCTACGTGCACTTTAAGCACTGTCCACGTGCACTTTTATAACTGTCCACGTGCACTTTTATCACTATCCACGTGCACTTTTATCACTGTCTACATGCACTTTAAGCACTGTCCACGTGCAATTTTATCACTGTCCACATGCACTTTTATCACTGTCCACATGCACTTTTAGCACTGTCCACGTGCACTTTTATCACTGTCCACGTGCACTTTTATCACTGTCCACATGCACTTTTAGCACTGTCCACGTGCACTTTTAGCACTGTCCACGTGCACTTTCTATCACCCCCGTAACGGAGAAAATTCACCTCGTTTGCAACACTTAATTTATCAAAGTTTTTATCATTAAAGTCGAGACAGTCTAGTCTAGTATAGTTTGACGACTGCAGCTAGCGCTGTTAGCTGATAGCTACACTAGCAACTTCACTCACGAGGGTGTATATTTCCCCACAGACTGACTGCTACTAGCATGGTTAGCTACTAGCTAAGCTAGCAAGTTAGCTATACTGTTTAAATTGAACTTTAGTTACATTAACTAAATTATTTGGGGAAATCTCACCACAGAATGCTCTGTTAGCTAATAGCTAAGCTAGCAAGTTAACTACTTTGCGTGACATCAAAGTGGAAAAAAAATACTACCTTCTTTTAGAATTTACAACAATTTATGGTGTGTTACAAGGTGATATATTTCACCACAGACTGACTGCAGCTACTGCTGTTAGCCACTAGCTAAGCTAGCAAGTTATCTCTTCTGTTAAAAATGGACTTTACGTGACATTAAGTTAAAAAATAATTAAAACTTTGTTTTAGGAATTTCTTTCTCGATTTACAGTGTGTTACGAGGGTGTATATTTCACCACAGACTGACTGCAGCGAGCATGGTTAGCTACTATCTAGGCTAGCATGGTTGGCTACTATCTAGGCTAGCATGGTTGGCTACTATCTAGGCTAGAAAGGTTGGCTACTATCTAGGCTAGCAAGGTTAGCTACTATCTAGCCTAGCGTGGTTGGCTACTATCTAGGCTAGCATGGTTAGCTACTATCTAGGCTAGCATGGTTGGCTACTATCTAGGCTAGCAAGGTTAGCTACTATCTAGCCTACCATGGTTGGCTACTATCTAGGCTAGCATGGTTGGCTACTATCTAGGCTAGCATGGTTGGCTACTATCTAGACTAGCAAGGTTAGCTACTATCTAGCCTAGCATGGTTGGCTACTATCTAGGCTAGCAAGGTTAGCTACTATCTAGCCTAGCATGGTTGGCTACTATCTAGGCTAGCATGGTTGGCTACTATCTAGGCTAGCAAGGTTAGCTACTATCTAGCCTAGCATGGTTGGCTACTATCTAGCCTAGCATGGTTGGCTACTATCTAGCCTAGCATGGTTGGCTACTATCTAGGCTAGCAAGGTTAGCTACTATCTAGCCTAGCATGGTTGGCTACTATCTAGCCTAGCATGGTTGGCTACTATCTAGGCTAGCAAGGTTAGCTACTATCTAGCCTAGCATGGTTGGCTACTATCTAGGCTAGCAAGGTTAGCTACTATCTAGCCTAGCATGGTTGGCTACTATCTAGGCTAGCATGGTTGGCTACTATCTAGGCTAGCAAGGTTAGCTACTATCTAGCCTAGCATGGTTGGCTACTATCTAGCCTAGCATGGTTGGCTACTATCTAGCCTAGCATGGTTGGCTACTATCTAGGCTAGCAAGGTTAGCTACTATCTAGCCTAGCATGGTTGGCTACTATCTAGCCTAGCATGGTTGGCTACTATCTAGCCTAGCATGGTTGGCTACTATCTAGGCTAGCAAGGTTAGCTACTATCTAGCCTAGCATGGTTGGCTACTATCTAGGCTAGCATGGTTGGCTACTATCTAGGCTAGCAAGGTTAGCTACTATCTAGCCTAGCATGGTTGGCTACTATCTAGCCTAGCATGGTTGGCTACTATCTAGCCTAGCATGGTTGGCTACTATCTAGCCTAGCATGGTTAGCTACTAGCTAAGCTAGCAAGGTAACTGTTGTTATGTAAACACTAGCGATAAACAAAGGTGAAGTGTTTATTCTAAGTGCTGGTCCTGCAGCTGGTCTGCGGCGAGTGTCTCTCCGTCTACATGTCCCGGGTCAAGAACCAGACTCACGGCACCAGGTACGTGGCGAGCGTCTACAAGGCTGTGGGCGCTTACGTGTTCGGGATGGCGGCGAGTCAGTCTCTGACCGACATCGCCAAATACTCCATCGGTCGCCTGAGACCCAACTTCCTGGCCGTGTGCAGACCTTCGTGGGAGAAGATCGGCTGCAGAGCAGGAGCTTATGTGGAGAACTTTACCTGCAGTGGAGACTCTTTCCTGGTGGACGAGGCTCGGTATGAAGTATTAACAACTTTTTATTGAGAGAAGATATGTTTCTCTTGGAATAAGAATTTCAGGTTTTCATTCTTTTACTTTAGTCCTTGTTCAACTTTAATCAAACAATTTTCAACTATAATCCAACAATTTTCAACTATAATACAACAATTTTCAACTATAATCAAACAATTTTCAACTATAATCCAACAATTTTCAACTATAATACAACAATTTTCAACTATAATACAACAATTTTCAACTATAATACAACAATTTTCAACTATAATACAACAATTTTCAACTATAATCAAACAATTTTCAACTATAATACAACAATTTTCAACTATAATCAAACAATTTTCAACTATAATCAAACAATTTTCAACTATAATCAAACAATTTTCAACTATAATACAACAATTTTCAACTATAATCAAACAATTTTCAACTATAATACAACAATTTTCAACTATAATCAAACAATTTTCAACTATAATACAACAATTTTCAACTATAATACAACAATTTTCAACTATAATCAAACAATTTTCAACTATAATCAAACAATTTTCAACTATAATCAAACAATTTTCAACTATAATCAAACAATTTTCAACTATAATCAAACAATTGATTATTTTTCTTTTTTAAACGAAAATAATATCAGTCAAGAAAATATTTTTGGGAAGAAAAAAACACTAAAACATGTTTGAAAGTTTAAACAATAATTCACCAATAATCTGATTTTTCTTCTTCTCTTCCTTCAGATTATCATTTTTCTCCGGACACTCTTCCTTCTCCATGTACTGCATGTTGTTCCTCGTGGTGAGACGACACACATCTGCACACAAACACACAACATTGTCGATGAACCGTCGCACAATCACACCCACATACACACAGTGATGCGTCATCTCTCTGCAGCTCTACATCCAGGCCCGGCTCAGGTCAAAGTGGGCCAGACTTCTGCGACCCACTCTTCAGTTCTTCCTCCTGTCCACGGCTCTGTACGTGGGTCTGTCCCGGGTCTCTGACTACAAGCACCACTGGAGCGACGTGTTGGCCGGTGTCCTGCAGGGGGCGACGGTCGCTGTTCTCACGGTATCAGCAGATTTATGATTACAACGACTATAATCGAACAATTTTACACTAAAATCAAACAATTTTACACTAAAATCAAACAATTTTACACTAAAATCCAACAATTTTACACTAAAATCCAACAATTTTCAACTATAATCAAACAATTTTCAACTATAATCAAACAATTTTCAACTATAATCAAACAATTTTCAACTATAATCCAACAATTTTCAATTATAATCCAACAATTTTCAACTATAATCAAACAATTTTCAATTATAATCCAACAATTTTCAACTATAATCCAACATTTTTCAACTATAATCAAACACTTTTCAACTATAATCAAACAATTTTCAACTATAATCAAACAATTATCAACTATAATCAAACTATTTTCAACTATAATCAAACAATTTTCAACTATAATCAAACAATTTTCAACTATAATCCAACATTTTTCAACTATAATCCAACAATTTTCAACTATAATCCAACATTTTTCAACTATAATCAAACAATTTTTAACTATAATTAAACTATTTAAACTATAATCAAACAATTTTCAACTATAATCAAACAATTTAAACTATAATCAAACAATTTTCAACTATAATCAAACAATTTTTAACTAGAATCAAACAATTTTCAACTATAACCAAACAATTTTCAACTATAATTAAACAATTTTTAACTGTAATCAAACAATTTTCAACTATAATCAAATAACCAAACAATTTTGAACTATAATCAAACAATTTTGAACTATAATGAAACAATTTTCAACTATAATCAAACAATTATCAACTATAATCAAACAATTTTGAACTATAACCAAACAATTTTCAACTATAATCAAACAATTTTAAACTATAATCAAACAATTTTTAACTAGAATCAAACAATTTTCAACTATAATCAAACAATTATCAACTATAATCAAACAATTTTGAACTATAATCAACAATTTTCAACTATAATCAAACAATTATCAACTATAATCAAACAATTTTTAACTAGAATCAAACAATTTTCAACTATAATCAAACAATTATCAACTATAATCAAACAATTTTGAACTATAACCAAACAATTTTCAACTATAATCAAACAATTTTCAACTGTAATCAAACAATTTTTAACTAGAATCAAACAATTTTCAACTATAATCAAACAATTTTCAACTATAATCAAACAATTTTCAACTATAATCAACAATTTTCAACTATAATCAAACAATTTTCAACTATAATCAAACAATTTTCAACTATAACCAAACAATTTTCAACTATAACCAAACAATTTTCAACTATAATCAAACAATTTTCAACTATAATCAAACAATTTTCAACTTTAATCAAACAATTTAAACTATAACCAAACAATTTTCAACTATAATCCAACAATTTTCAACTATAATCAAACAATTTTCAACTATAATCAATCAATTTTCAACTATAACCAAACAATTTTCAACTATAATCAAACAATTTTCAACTTTAATCAAACAATTTAAACTATAATCAAACAATTTTCAACTATAATCAAACAATTTAAACTATAACCAAACAATTTTCAACTATAATCAAACAATTTTCAACTATAATCCAACAATTTTCAACTATAATCAAGCAATTTTTAACTATAATCAACAATTTTCAACTATAATCAAACAATTTTCAACTATAATCAACAATTTTCAATTATAATCAAACAATTTAAACTATAATCAAACAATTTTCAACTATAATCAACAATCTTTAACTCTAACCAAGTTATTTCTCTTACAGACTAAACTTAAATGACTAACTAATGTTATTTCTCTGCTGCAGGTCTACGGCGTCACTAACTTCTTCCATCAGCCACAGGAGCCTGTTGTGTCTCCGGACCTCGACACCAGTCGACACCAGAACCCTTCGAACGGGAGCCACTACGGCAGCACACATCACGACTGAACACATCACGACTGAACACATCACGACTGAACACATCACGACTGAACACATCACGACTGAACACATCACGACTGAACACATCACGACTGAACACATCACGACTGAACACATCACGACTGAACACATCACGACTGAACACATCACGACTGAACACATCACGACTGAACACATCACGACTGAACACATCACGACTGAACACATCACGACTGAACACACCACGACTGAACACATCACGACTGAACACATCACGACTGAACACATCACGACTGAACACACCACGACTGAACACATCACGACTGAACACATCACGACTGAACACATCACGACTGAACACACCACGACTGAACACATCACGACTGAACACATCACGACTGAACACATCACGACTGAACACATCACGACTGAACACATCACGACTGAACACACCACGACTGAACACATCACGACTGAACACATCACGACTGAACACATCACGACTGAACACATCACGACTGAACACATCACGACTGAACACATCACGACTGAACACATCACGACTGAACACACCACGACTGAACACATCACGACTGAACACACCACGACTGAACACATCACGACTGAACACATCACGACTGAACACATCACGACTGAACACACCACGACTGAACACATCACGACTGAACACATCACGACTGAACACACCACGACTGAACACATCACGACTGAACACACCACGACTGAACACATCACGACTGAACACACCACGACTGAACACATCACGACTGAACACATCACGACTGAACACATCACGACTGAACACATCACGACTGAACACATCACGACTGAACACACCACGACTGAACACATCACGACTGAACACATCACGACTGAACACACCACGACTGAACACACCACGACTGAACACACCACGACTGAACACATCACGACTGAACACGATTCACTTTCAGGTCAAACTTGCACTTTACTTGACTCTGAGGCAGGAGTCGACCTCACGACGCGCCGAGTCTCTCGTGGAAATGCGGTCACTTTTATTTTAGCTGCTGAATGAGTCCAGCAGGATCACAAGCAGGGTCTTGTTCTGCTGCAGAGACCAGAACTCACAGCGATGTCTGTGCGGAGCTGGATCAACAAACATGTCATTTAAAGGAACAAAACTTTAGGATTCAAAACGTTTTATTATGAATCAAAACTGTTTTGAATCATAATTTGAGTTTTGATTCAAAACATTATTTGAATCATGAAAGATTTTTTTATGAATCTTTTTTTTTTTCATTATGAATCAAAACCTCTTTTAGTCAAACTTTTCACTTACGAGTCGATTTTCTTTATGAATCAAAGGTTGTTTTTGCGAATATTTTTTTTTTGACTAATCAATTCATTAACTTTATTTATTTATTTCAAGGTGAGACAGTTTTTTTGTGGTTCCTGTGAACCTTCGTTCCATAAACAAAGATTTAAGTTGTAAAGAACATTTGTTTCGTCAAAGAAAAGATTCTTAAGTTTGTCTTAAAGCTTCTTAACTTCTCGTGTCTTTAATGATTATTTTTGTACGTTTTTTACGCCTGCGTGTGAAGAAAGAATAAAGTTTTGTTTTGTCAACAGATTCTGTTGTGGGTCCAGAAGTGAGACTGAAGTGAGACTGAAAAGAGACTGAAAAGAGACTGAAAAGAGACTGAAGTGATAGAAGCACAAACGTCAGAGTGAGTCACTAAGAAGACGAGAGCGAGTCAGCAGTTCCAACAGATGAGATTAGAGCTGTAATCCTATTAAAGTGACTCACGCTTGTATTGAAACATTTGGATCAATAATCCTTGATGTGTCTGTGACACAGATATATTATTATTAAACAAGAGATACGACATATTAGACGAAAGATATGACATATTAGACGAGAGATACGACATATTAGACGAGAGATACGACATTAGACGAGAGATATGACATATTAGACAAGAGATATGACATATTAGACGAGAGATACGACATATTAGACGAGAGATATGACATATTAGACGAGAGATACGACATATTAGACGAGAGATACGACATATTAGACGAGATATACGACATATTAGACGAAAGATATGACATATTAGACGAGAGATACGACATATTAGACGAGAGATACGACATATAAGATGAGAGATATGTTGAATTTACGAGAGATACGACATATTAGACGAGAGATATGTTGATTAGACAAGAGATACAGCATATTAGACAAGAGATACAACATATTAGACAAGAGATACGACATATTAGACAAGATATACAACATATTAGACAAGAGATACAACATATTAGACGAGAGATACGACATATAAGATGAGAGATATGTTGAACTTACGAGAGATACGACATATTAGACGAGAGATATGTTGATTAGCCGAGAGATACAGCATATTAGAAGAGAGATATGATGAATAGTAGAGAAATACAACATATTAGACGAGAGATACGACATATTAGACGAGAGATACGACATATTAGACGAGAGATATGTTGATTAGCCAAGAGATACAACATATTAGACGAGAGATACGACATATAAGATGAGAGATATGTTGAATTTACGAGAGATACGACATATTAGACGAGAGATATGTTGATTAGACAAGAGATACGTTGATTAGCCGAGAGATACAGCATATTAGAAGAGAGATACAACATATTAGGCAAGAGATACGACATATTAGGCAAGAGATACGACATATTAGACAAGAGATACGACATATTGGACAAGAGATACAACATATTAGACGAGAGATACGACATATAAGATGACAGATATGTTGAATTTACGAGAGATAGGACATATTAGACGAGAGATATGTTGATTAGACAAGAGATACGTTGATTAGCCGAGAGATACAGCATATTAGAAGAGAGATATGATGAATAGTAGAGAAATACAACATATTAGACGAGAGATACGACATATTAGACGAGAGATATGTTGATTAGTCAAGAGATACAACATGTTAGACGAGAGATACGACATATAAGATGAGAGATATGTTGAATTTATGAGAGATACAACATATTAGACAAGAGATATATGTCGTATATCTCGTCTAATGCATCATAAGACGAGAGATATGACGTATTAGATGAGATATACATTGATTAGACGAGAGATACAACATATTAGCCGAGAGATACAACATATTAGAAGACAGATACGACATATTAGATGAGAGATACGACATATTAGAAGAGAGATACGACATATTAGACGAGAGATACGACATATTAGACGAGAGATACGACATATTAGACGAGAGATACGGCATATTAGACGAGAGATACGACATATTAGACGAGAGATACGACATATTAGACGAGAGAGACGACATATTAGACGAGAGAGACGACATATTAGACGACAGAGACGACATATTAGACGAGAGAGACGACATATTAGACGAGAGATACGACATATTAGACGAGAGATATGACATATTAGAAGACAGATACGACATATTAGATGAGAGATACGACATATTAGAAGAGAGATACGACATATTAGACAAGAGATATGTTGATTAGCCAAGAGATACAACATGTTAGACGAGAGATACGACATATTAGACGAGAGATATGACATATTAGACGAGAGATACGGCATATTAGACGAGAGATACGACATATTAGACGAGAGAGACGACATATTAGACGAGAGATACGACATATTAGACGAGAGATACGACATATAAGATGACAGATATGTTGAATTTACGAGAGATAGGACATATTAGACGAGAGATATGTTGATTAGACAAGAGATACGTTGATTAGCCGAGAGATACAGCATATTAGAAGAGAGATATGATGAATAGTAGAGAAATACAACATATTAGACGAGAGATACGACATATTAGACGAGAGATATGTTGATTAGCCAAGAGATACAACATGTTAGACGAGAGATACGACATATAAGATGAGAGATATGTTGAATTTATGAGAGATACAACATATTAGACAAGAGATATATGTCGTATATCTCGTCTAATGCATCATAAGACGAGAGATATGACGTATTAGATGAGATATACATTGATTAGACGAGAGATACAACATATTAGCCGAGAGATACAACATATTAGAAGACAGATACGACATATTAGATGAGAGATACGACATATTAGAAGAGAGATACGACATATTAGACGAGAGATACGACATATTAGACGAGAGATACGACATATTAGACGAGAGATACGACATATTAGACGAGAGATACGACATATTAGACGAGAGATACGGCATATTAGACGAGAGATACGACATATTAGACGAGAGATACGACATATTAGACGAGAGAGACGACATATTAGACGAGAGAGACGACATATTAGACGAGAGAGACGACATATTAGACGACAGAGACGACATATTAGACGAGAGAGACGACATATTAGACGAGAGATACGACATATTAGACGAGAGATATGACATATTAGAAGACAGATACGACATATTAGATGAGAGATACGACATATTAGAAGAGAGATACGACATATTAGACAAGAGATATGTTGATTAGCCAAGAGATACAACATGTTAGACGAGAGATACGACATATTAGACGAGAGATATGACATATTAGACGAGAGATACGGCATATTAGACGAGAGATACGACATATTAGACGAGAGAGACGACATATTAGACGAGAGATACGACATATTAGACGAGAGATACGACATATAAGATGACAGATATGTTGAATTTACGAGAGATAGGACATATTAGACGAGAGATATGTTGATTAGACAAGAGATACGTTGATTAGCCGAGAGATACAGCATATTAGAAGAGAGATATGATGAATAGTAGAGAAATACAACATATTAGACGAGAGATACGACATATTAGACGAGAGATATGTTGATTAGCCAAGAGATACAACATGTTAGACGAGAGATACGACATATAAGATGAGAGATATGTTGAATTTATGAGAGATACAACATATTAGACAAGAGATATATGTCGTATATCTCGTCTAATGCATCATAAGACGAGAGATATGACGTATTAGATGAGATATACATTGATTAGACGAGAGATACAACATATTAGCCGAGAGATACAACATATTAGAAGACAGATACGACATATTAGATGAGAGATACGACATATTAGAAGAGAGATACGACATATTAGACGAGAGATACGACATATTAGACGAGAGATACGACATATTAGACGAGAGATACGACATATTAGACGAGAGATACGACATATTAGACGAGAGATACGGCATATTAGACGAGAGATACGACATATTAGACGAGAGATACGACATATTAGACGAGAGAGACGACATATTAGACGAGAGAGACGACATATTAGACGACAGAGACGACATATTAGACGAGAGAGACGACATATTAGACGAGAGATACGACATATTAGACGAGAGATATGACATATTAGAAGACAGATACGACATATTAGATGAGAGATACGACATATTAGAAGAGAGATACGACATATTAGACAAGAGATATGTTGATTAGCCAAGAGATACAACATGTTAGACGAGAGATACGACAAATAAGATGAGAGATATGTTGAATTTATGAGAGATACAACATATTAGACAAGAGATATATGTCGTATATCTCGGCTAATGCATCATAAGACGAGAGATATGACGTATTAGATGAGATATACATTGATTAGACGAGAGATACGACATATTAGCCGAGAGATACAACATATTAGAAGACAGATACGACATATTAGATGAGAGATACGACATATTAGAAGAGAGATACGACATATTAGACGAGAGATACGACATATTAGACGAGAGATATGACATATTAGACGAGAGATATGACATATTAGACGAGAGATACGGCATATTAGACGAGAGATACGACATATTAGACGAGAGATATGACATATTAGACGAGAGATACGGCATATTAGACGAGAGATACGACATATTAGACGAGAGATACGGCATATTAGACGAGAGATACGACATATTAGACGAGAGATATGACATATTAGACGAGAGATACGGCATATTAGACGAGAGAGACGACATATTAGACGAGAGATACGACATATTAGACGAGAGATACGGCATATTAGACGAGAGATACGACATATTAGACGAGAGAGACGACATATTAGACGAGAGATACGACATATTAGACGAGAGATACGACATATTAGACGAGAGAGACGACATATTAGACGAGAGATACGACATATTAGACGAGAGATACGACATATTAGACGAGAGATACGACATATTAGACGAGAGATATGACATATTAGAAGACAGATACGACATATTAGATGAGAGATACGACATATTAGACGAGAGATACGGCATATTAGATGAGAGATACGACATATTAGACGAGAGATATGTTGATGCTACGAGAGATATGACATGTTAGCCGAGAGATACGACATATTAGACGAGAGAGACGACATATTAGACGAGAGATACGACATATTAGACGAGAGAGACGACATATTAGACGAGAGATACGACATATTAGACGAGAGAGACGACATATTAGACGAGAGAGACGACATATTAGACGAGAGATACGACATATTAGACGAGAGATACGACATATTAGACGAGAGAGACGACATATTAGACGAGAGATACGACATATTAGACGAGAGATACGACATATTAGACGAGAGATATGTTGATGCTACGAGAGATATGACATGTTAGCCGAGAGATACGACATATTAGACGAGAGAGGCGACATATTAGACGAGAGATACGACATATTAGACGAGAGATACGACATATTAGACGAGAGATACGACATATTAGACGAGAGATACGACATATTAGACGAGAGATACGACATATTAGACGAGAGATACGACATATTAGACGAGAGATACGACATATTAGACGAGAGATATGTTGATGCTACGAGAGATACGACATGTTAGCCGAGAGATACGACATTAGACGAGAGATACGACATATTAGACGAGAGGTACATTGATTAGACGAGAGATACCACATGTTAGACGAGAGATACAACATATTACACGAGAGATACATTGATTAGACGAGAGATACATTGATTAGACGAGAGATACGACATTAGACGAGAGATACGACATATTAGACGAGAGATACATTGATTAGACGAGAGATACCACATTTTAGACGAGAGATACCACATTAGACGCGAGATATGACATATTAGACCAGAGATATATTGATAAGACGAGAGATACGACATATTAAACACGAGATAAAAAATATTAAAGAAGACATGACATAATAAATGAGAGACACGACATTTTAAGCAACAATACGACATATTAAACTAGAGATACGACATATAGGACAAGTAATATGAAATATGTGAGAAACAACTCAAATGATTTAACGTTAACTTCTAACGCACTAGTGTTTTTGACTCGTGCTGAGTCGACAGAATTGTTGTGAAAATCTAATAAACACACTCGACACACTCTCCTCTGTTGTCACGGCGACAGCCACAATGGCTTTCATTGACGCTGTCGTCTGCTGTGTCACATGTTTGTCTTCGTGTCACATGTAGATAATGTTGCAGAAGATACAAGTTTAGAATTAGTTTCATTTCTATAGAAACAAACTGAATCCTTTGATGAAAAAAGCTTTAGACCTACTTGACTAAAAACAGCTAAAATGAATAAAACTACCAAAATGGGTTCAAATCTTTTTTAGTACAATAAACTTCAAAATTGTCACTTCAAATAAAGAAAACTCTAAATCTTTTTCACATTAATAAAACTTTTAAAACGTTTTTCACTTCAACTAAAAAATAAAAAAACTTTAAAATGTTTTAATCCAAAAAAAAAAAAGACTTAAAAATCTTCTATTTGTAATAGAATCTCAAAGCTGACGTGTTGGAACATCCTCGACTGGAAGAATGAAAGAAGAAATGACTCGTTGTCGTAACATGTTGAGATGTTTTCATCGACTTGTAAACGAGCAACAATGTGCCTTTGAGCAACTTCTCCAGGAGACATAAAACATCCGAAGATTAAAAATACCTTTTAAAATAATTTTCCTTTTTTAAAGTATTTTATTCTACATAAAAAACGCACTAAATCCATTATTTTCAGTAACATTTTTTTTCATGAGTTCAATTTGTATTTAAAGCAGAAAATATTTTCAACATTATTTTAGAAAAAAAAGCTTCTTAAAGATCGAACTTTTCTGACGTCGCGCTAAAGACAAGCTTGTACTGCCATCTACTGGTCCTTTTAAAAACTGCATGTTGGCTTATCTTTAGGAATTAAATCTGTCTGGCGCAAACACCAAGTTATAAATAATGAATACTCTATTAATATCATCGTCAGGAAATTTCTAAAGTGCATCGAATTTTATTCACGAATTAAGAAACTATATTGAAAGTATAAAATTAGATTAAGAAAACGTTTTTGCGTGTTTTGGATCGATTATAAAACGGATGTATAAATGGATTCGAAGTGAAAAAGCTAATTATTCATACGATTTAATCAAATAATGTTTTGTTTTTTTAATGTAAGCTTACTTCACTGGGTTTTTATTCTTGAGCATCTTTGAATCTGTTTTAAATTATATTTTGTTTACGTTTGTCATAAGAGCATCTCATTCTGTCCAGGACCAGTTTGTTTAGAACAATGTCATGTTAGATTCTGGTTGAAAAATACATTGGAATATAAAAGTTTAGACACTTTAGCAGCCAAAAGACAAAACAAAAAAGTTATTAAAAATCTTTTCTATTACCGTGAGGTTTTCCTAATTTCTGTCTGTGTTTCCATTAAAAGCCCATAAAAGGAGTTCCTTTCTTGCAGCAGGCTTTTCCTTGATTTTCTGGAACTCCTGTGTTGTTCTCAGTATTATCTTGATCTTTAAAGTATATATTTTATTGAATATCGTTGTGATTGCTTAAGCGCTTTGTGACCCTGGTCTGGAAAAGCGCTATATAAATATTACTCGTTTTGTTGCCCCCAGTGTCGGAAACGTGTAACTGCAACATCGAGTCAAACTGGTGATTAAATCTCGTTTTTCGTGTTAACGATCAAAAAAAAAAAAAAAGATACGACGTTGAATTTAAGAATATTTTATTACAACAGATTCATGGATGGACTGAACACACGAGTCAAAGGAGAGACTTTCTACGTTTTCATGGAAACATTTTTACATCCCGTCAGGTTGTCATGTTCTTTTATTATTGGGTCAAGTCTGTACATGGAGGTCGTGACCTTCAGTGTGTTCACATATACATATATATTTAAAGGTCAACAAGTTACTCGAAGCTGGACAGGAAGGTGAGAACGACCTGCTTCAGTTTGGTGTCTGAAGCTTCGGAGATCTTGCCGTCGGCTCTGAAAACACAAGACGTCGTTAGAGAAATTCTGGTCAGAAGGTTCTGGTCCGAGGGTCTCACTTGATGGCGGTCAGCAGGTCCTGGTGCTGGCTCAGGATGTGCTGCAGGAAGGCCTTCTCGAACCGCGTGATCTTGCTGGGCTCCATCTTGTCCAGATGACCTCTGACCCCGGCGTAGATGACCGTCACCTGCTCCTCGATGGCCATGGGAGCTGCGGGGGGCGGAGACGTTAGGACCCTGAAGGTCGACGAGGACCCGGTTCTCCGTCACTTACAGTACTGGCCCTGCTTCAGCAGCTCGGTGAGACGCACGCCTCGGTTCAGCAGCTGCTGGGTCGCGGCGTCCAGGTCGGACCCGAACTGAGCGAACGCGGCCACTTCACGGTACTGAGCCAACTCCAGCTTCATGGTACCGGCCACCTGAGGAGGACGAGGAGAGTTCAACACCTGGAGGGTTCTCAGGTCTAATGACGGAGCGATGAGACTAAACTACAGAGTCTCAGGTGGGAGGTCAGAGTCTCAGGTGGGAGGTCAGAGTCTCAGGTGGGAGGTCAGAGTCTCAGGTGGGAGGTCAGAGTCTCAGGTGGGAGGTCAGAGTCTCAGGTGGGAGGTCAGAGTCTCAGGTGGGAGGTCAGAGTCTCAGGGGGGAGGTCAGAGTCTCAGGTGGGAGGTCAGAGTCTCAGGTGGAAGGTCAGAGTCTCAGGTGGGAGGTCAGAGTCATCAGCAGTTCTTTAAAGCCTCATGAGTCCATCAACTTGTCAAGACTTTTAATTTTGTAGAACTGCCATAAAAAGCTCCAGGGAACCCCAGGAACTGAACCCACCTGCTTCATGGCTCTGGTCTGGGCAGCAGAACCGACTCTGGACACAGACAGACCCACGTTGATGGCGGGACGGATCCCCTTGTAGAACAGCTCGGTCTCCAAGAAGATCTGCGGAGGAAAACAAATCCATAATAAGAACCTTGGAGGGCGATGTGCTGGGGGGTTTAGGGGTCACCTGTCCGTCCGTGATGGAGATGACGTTGGTGGGGATGTAGGCCGACACGTCTCCGGCCTGGGTCTCGATGACGGGGAGGGCGGTGAGGGATCCGCCGCCGAAGTTGTCGTTCATCTTGGCGGCTCTTTCCAGCAGACGCGAGTGCAGGTAGAAGACGTCGCCGGGGTACGCCTCGCGGCCGGGGGGCCGGCGCAGCAGCAGCGACATCTGACGGTAGGCCACCGCCTGCGGGGGGAGGAGCCAGGAGAGTCACCACGAGGGTCACCACGAGGGTCACCACGAGGGTCACCACGAGGGTCACCACGAGGGTCGCCCCCTTCTTAAGAACCCGGGCTCACCTGCTTGGACAGATCGTCGTAGATGATCAGGGCGTGCTTGCCGTTGTCTCTGAAGTACTCGCCCATGGAGCAGCCGGAGTAGGGCGCCAGGTACTGCAGGGGGGCGGCGTCGGAGGCGGTGGCCGAGACCACGATGGTGTACTTCATGGCGTCGGCGTCCGTCAGACGCTTGACCAGCTGCGCCACGGTGGACCTCTTCTGCCCGATGGCCACGTAGATGCAGTAGAGCTTCTTCTTCTCGTCGGTTCCTTCGTTGAAGCGCTTCTGGTTGATGATGGTGTCGATGGCGATGGCGGTTTTTCTGCGGACGAAACGTTTGTCGATGAGACGCCGTCGGGCGGCGAGACGACGACTCCCTTTCATCAGGCTCACCCGGTCTGCCGGTCCCCGATGATCAGCTCGCGCTGGCCTCGGCCGATGGGCACCAGACTGTCCACGGCCTTGATGCCGGTCTGCATGGGCTCCCTCACGGAGATCCGGGGGATGATACCCGGAGCCTTCAGGCCCACGCGCCGGCGGATCTTGGAGCCCAGAGGACCCTGTTGAAGAGGCCCAGAACCATCAGGTCCCCGCCAGCTTCAGGAAAAAAAAAACACTTCAACCGCGTCGAAGGTTCGCCCGACCTTGCCGTCGATGGCGTTGCCCAGAGCGTCCACCACGCGGCCCAGCAGTTCCTCGCCGACGGGCACGTCCACGATGGCGCCGGTTCTCTTGACGATGTCGCCCTCCTTGATCAGCTTGTCGTTACCGAACACGACCACACCCACGTTGTCGGGCTCCAAGTTCAGAGACATGCCCTGACGAGAGGTCAAAGCGTCACAATTTAAAAACCCTTTCTGGACAATATCTGGTGAAAACACACGTAGGAACCAGAAGAGATTTGATATCATATCAAAACTCAAGACACGGAGACAAAACTATATGGACGTGCATCAGAAATATTTATCTTAAATATCTTCATTTAATCAGTTCCATGTTAAGGTTGAATTTGTTTTTCCTTTTGAACATTTTAATGCAATTCAAATATTTTCAAAAATGTTTGTATTAATGTATTTTTAATAAAGCAAGTTCAATCATTTTTATATTTAAAATATAAATAAAATTGAATTCAATATTTTAATTGTCAGTCAGACAGTATCTATAGTATCGATCAACTTGATTGAACTTGGTATTAATGAAAAGATATTGACTTTAGAAAAAACATGTTTGATTAAATATTTTTTATCAAAACTCAATAAAATATTTGATTATTAAAATTAAATTAAATAAAAGTTAATTCGACCTTTAAATATTGAAATTACTACAATCTTTGTTAATTTTGTTGATATTCTGTTTATTTTTTAATTATTTAAGTATTGTTGATTATTTACTTCATTTGTTGATCATTTATTCTCATTTATCCATTTTATTTATTTTTTGTCTTATTTAATGTCCTTTCATTGTCTACTTCATGTTTTTCATCTATGCTGTTTGTCTTGATGTATATTAGACAATAAAATAACTTGAACTTAATTACATAAAAAAGAAGGGCTTAAACATTACAATAAAAACAATTCAATTAATTAGTTTTAAATATAACTATTCAATATTATGACATTGACGTTAGACTTGTACTGTATTCAAGTATGAAGTATTTTGTCCGCACGTGCTCGAGAGTATTTGAGAGACTTTAGTTCTGTTGACGATGGTTCTACCTTCAGTCCAGAGGAAAACTCCACCATCTCCTCCGCCTGCACGTTCCTCAGACCGTAGACTCTGGCGATACCGTCACCGATGGACAACACTCGGCCGGTCTCCTCCAGGTCTGCAGACGTGTCGGCTCCCAAGATCTTCTCCTCCAGGATCGAGGACACCTCGGCGGTTCCTGTCGGGTTCATTTAAACTTAGTGTTATTAAACCTCCAGTGGAGACGGTTTGGACTCAAGATATTACCCAGAATACTTCCTGTTTATGTTGCTTTCTAACGTTTGATTTGATTTGAATTCCTCACGTTGAGGCTTCAATTCAAGAGGGACGTTACAGACGAGACGTTTGGAGGTATTTGGATGTTTTTAAGTGTCTTTTCAGACGAAGATGAAGACAACTGAGCTCAAATTGCTACATTAAAATGAACGAACATCTATAACTCTAAAAAGAACGGATTACTCTGAGAATAATACAACATTAGTCGACATGAGGGTGAGTAGAAAATGAGTGAAGTTTGATTTTTAAAGGGATAGTTGATCAAAAAATATATAATATAATAATATAAGTATATAAATGTTTGGTTTTCTCACTTGATACATCTGTGATGTTACTACAACAA
>NC_141818.1:53222713-53262713 GCF_982586985.1 Callionymus lyra
ATTGTTGTATTGTGTCATAATTGATCTGTTGAAACCCTTTGTGCGTCTTACCAGAGAAGAAGCTTCCAACAGGTGTGTTGTGCGAGACTGAGTGAAGGCTGGATTTATATTTGACCTTTTTTTTTCTTTTGACCTTTATCGGTTCACTTCGTTACCTCAAACATTTGCATAATGGTATTAATACAGAAACCTTGAACCAGTAATAGTAACATTATATCACACTGTTTATTTTAAAAGGAAATTCAAAATGGGTGTGTATTTGCAAGAATCTGGTGATAACATATATATCACAATACAGGGTCAACAATACAATATATTGCTATATATCGTGGTACTGTCGGAACAAGAATATATGTGTAGTATTGTCCAGTACTTGACTCTTGACAGACCACATGACTCTCGACGAAGTTGTAACTGCTTTCATGCGTATTCAAACCAAAATATGTCCAAACATCAGCTTTAAAAGCTGCTGGACTCACTGTATCCTCTCGTCCTCAGTCATTGCAGAGATCTCACAGGGTTTCATTGTTCCTTTCACAATACAGGGGCTGTAATTCGATACTGTAGTGACAAGTATATATGTGTAGTATTGTCGAGTACTTGACTCTCGTGTTGTGATAGTGTAGTAACAAGTATATATGTGTAGTATTGTGGAGAACTTGACTCTCGTGTTGTGATAGTGTAGTAACAAGTATATATGTGTAGTATAGTAAGGTACTTGACTCTGGTGTTGTGATAGTGTAGTAACAAGTATATATGTGTAGTATTGTGGAGTACTTGACTCTCATGTTGTGATATAGTAGTAACAAGGATATATGTGCATTGTCCAGTACTTGAATCTGGTGTTGTGATAGTGTAGTAACAAGTATATATGTGTAGTATTGTCCAGTACTTGAATCTGGTGTTGTGATAGTGTAGTAACAAGTATATATGTGTAGTATTGTCCAGTACTTGACTCTGGTGTTGTGATAGTGTAGTAACAAGTATATATGTGTAGTATTGTCCAGTACTTGAATCTGGTGTTGTGATAGTGTAGTAACAAGTATATATGTGTAGTATTGTCCAGTACTTGACTCTGGTGTTGTGATAGTGTAGTAACAAGTATATATGTGTAGTATTGTCCAGTACTTGATTCTGGTGTTGTGATAGTGTAGTAACAAGTATATATGTGTAGTATTGTCCAGTACTTGACTCTGGTGTTGTGATAGTGTAGTAACAAGTATATATGTGTAGTATTGTGGAGAACTTGACTCTCGTGTTGTGATAGTGTAGTAACAAGTATATATGTGTAGTATAGTAAGGTACTTGACTCTGGTGTTGTGATAGTGTAGTAACAAGTATATATGTGTAGTATTGTGGAGTACTTGACTCTCATGTTGTGATATAGTAGTAACAAGGATATATGTGCATTGTCCAGTACTTGAATCTGGTGTTGTGATAGTGTAGTAACAAGTATATATGTGTAGTATTGTCCAGTACTTGAATCTGGTGTTGTGATAGTGTAGTAACAAGTATATATGTGTAGTATTGTCCAGTACTTGACTCTGGTGTTGTGATAGTGTAGTAACAAGTATATATGTGTAGTATTGTCCAGTACTTGAATCTGGTGTTGTGATAGTGTAGTAACAAGTATATATGTGTAGTATTGTCCAGTACTTGACTCTGGTGTTGTGATAGTGTAGTAACAAGTATATATGTGTAGTATTGTCCAGTACTTGATTCTGGTGTTGTGATAGTGTAGTAACAAGTATATATGTGTAGTATTGTCCAGTACTTGACTCTGGTGTTGTAGTATTTACAGACCACATGACTCTTGACGAAGTCGTAACTGCTTTCATTTGTTTTCAAAACAAAATATGTCCAAACATCAACTTTAAAAGCTGCTGGAGTCAACTGTATCCTCTCGTCCTCAGTCATCGTAAGATTTCAATGTTCATTTGGCTGCACATTGTAAAATATATTTTTTAATTAACAAACACATTATTGAACTACAAACTTTAAACTTTGATAACACATAAAATATGATGAAACTTTTTTTCTAAATAATCGATACAATTCTGTCGCATTTTGATGCTGTATCGTGGAAAAGAATATCCTGATATGAAGCCATATCTATATATTCTAAAATCCCTTAAAAGTATTTAGTTATTCCTACTGTCATTATACTAATACACACTTAAGATGTGCAATCACAAACGTTTATTTAAGACTTCTGGCATTACAGCATTAAAGCAGTACACAAAACACAGAAAAGAGTATAAAGTGACAATGTAAGTGAAATCAGTTTGATTGTTGAAATATGTCATTTTCTACTTTTTGAAAAGGTATAATACGCTTAAATTAATTGTAAATATTTAGATATTTCGACAGATATTCTTTGGACCTCACCATGATGCGCTTTTGTGCTTGGATCAGTTTTTCTTTTGCTTATTTTTCTTGAACAAGGCAAATTAACCAGTCAAGTCTACAGTTCCATACTTTTTGAAGAAGAAACTCAACCGTGGACATTCATGACCTTAAAGTGAAAGAAACAAACATGGATGACTTTCCTCGGGGTCAGAAACCATGTCAATTATTAATACGTCGGGCCAATGAGGTCTGGAGGCTGTTTGGTTAACCCACGTCCAAACAGGAAACTAGCAAAGTAATCGGTGACTTATGCGTTTCTATTGTGTTGTTGTCATGGAGACCATCTCAGCTACTTTTGTTAGCGTTTGATAGTCAAAGTTATTGAGCCAAGTTTGAGTATAAACAATACATTTTCAAAATGATAAGTTTGGTAAATATACATTTATATGTACATTTAATATACACAGATGTTTCTTGAAGGAGTCAGTAGATCATCAAACACAGATGTTTCATGAAGGAGTCAGTAGATCATCAAACACAGATGTTTCTTGAAGGAGTCAGTAGATCATCAAACAC
The DNA here is from genome assembly GCF_982586985.1 of Callionymus lyra. Lineage (NCBI taxonomy): Eukaryota > Metazoa > Chordata > Actinopteri > Syngnathiformes > Callionymidae > Callionymus > Callionymus lyra. Next base: position 53,225,639 of record NC_141818.1, read on the forward strand.
AGATGTTTCTTGAAGGAGTCAGTAGATCATCAAACACAGATGTTTCTTGAAGGAGTCAGTAGATCATCAAACACAGATGTTTCTTGAAGGAGTCAGTAGATCATCAAACACAGATGTTTCTTGAAGGAGTCAGTAGATCATCAAACACAGATGTTTCTTGAAGGAGTCAGTAGATCATCAAACACAGATGTTTCTTGAAGGAGTCAGTAGATCATCAAACACAGATGTTTCTTGAAGGAGTCAGTAGATCATCAAACACAGATGTTTCTTGAAGGAGTCAGTAGATCATCAAACACACAGATGTTTCTTGAAGGAGTCAGTAGATCATCAAACACAGATGTTTCTTGAAGGAGTCAGTAGATCATCAAACACAGAGATGGATCTTAAAGGAGTCAGTAGATCATCAAACACAGATGTTTCTTGAAGGAGTCAGTAGATCATCAAACACAGATATGGTTCCAAAGCTTAGGAGCAACAGTCTGGAAGGATTTCTCTCTTCTGGTCCTGAAGTTCAGGAACCATCAGTAGATTCTGATCCACAGACCTCAGAGCCCGAGCTGGGGTGTAAGTCTGGATCAGATCACTGATGGAAGGTCTGACCATGAATAGATCTGAAAGTAAGAACCAGAATTTTAAAATGATCCTGAAAGAAACTGGCAGCCAGTGAAGAGTTTGAAGGAGAAATGTGAGTTCTTCTACTAGAGCGGCTCAGAATTCTGGCTGCAGAGTTTAGTATGAACTGCAGGCGAGACACATCCTTCTGGTTTAGACATGAAAACAAACTGTTAAAATCGTGTAAACGACACAAACGCATGGATTATAAGATCCAGATCATGTTGTTTTGCTTTAGAACTACAGACATATTTAAGTCAAACCAAAATGTCTGTAGATATCATTTTCTGATCAAAAATTGATCTGATTTCCAGCAACTAAAATCAGATGTATCCCATTCATGTCTTTTAAAATGTCATTCAGTGGAGTTGACACCATGAAACGGTGTCAGCGCTCAGATTGAAGCCCTCGGGTTTATGTCGGTGGGAAGACAAAGCATCTTGTGCGGTTTCTGACGCTTCCTTCCGTCTTTCTGTAAAACCCGCAAGTTCACACTGAAGAACGAGTGATACGTGACTCACTTCTGAACGTTTGAAGTTTACTGAAGTTGAAATGAATATCCACGGATGAAAAGAGACGAGTCGTACAGAACCGTGTGTACAGAATACCCGTGTGCGTGGGGGTTTACTCCAGGTCCTGGAGGGTTAGAACGTGGAGTAAACCACCTCTGTTTCAAAGCACTTTATCTGTGATTGTTTCCATGTGTGTCTGGAGGCGTGACAGTTATTTATTTTCTCTTTTTTTCTGACTATTTCGCAAAGACACTTCCTCACTTGAGGCAAATCCTGTTTCCTTATTAAAACCACACCTACATTATTGTCATCGACTCCTTCCAGAAACATCTGAAGACACTTTTATTCATGCAGCCTTTTCCTTGATTCTCTGAGACTCATGTGTTTGTCTCGGTGTTATCTTGATCTTTTAAATATATATTTTATTGAGTATTGTTTTGATTGTTTAAGCGCTTTGTGACCCTGGTCTAGAAAAGCTCTACAAATATCACTTACTTACTTAATATTTCAGCTTCACTCTTGTCCTTTGAGTTTTCCTCCAGACTGAAGAGCTGAGCTAATATTAGAGCCTCTTCCTCTGATAGAATAAGGACCTGTTGATTGAGACGCTCCAGAAAAAACGATATAATGCTCAACATTCCTGGGAAGCCAAAGCACGGATTTTCGGTGTAAGATTTAACACGACAGAGATCCTCACAGCACATCTTCATGAAGCTGGATTTATTTTACTTCGATTGTGGCTGTAAAAGACGAGGAAAAGAGAATCTGTATTTGGATCGTTTTTGTTTGAATGCAAAAAAAGTGTTTACCGTCAGATAGAGTCTCTGAGGGAAACACAGCAGCTGTTCTCACACACTTATCACAGACCAAAGTTTAAACTACAAAGATTATTTTTCCATCTCTGTGCATCAGTGTTTCTAAAGGTGTTTTTCTTTTTCCTGTGTACACACGTGTCCAATCACTTATCTTCCATCTTTACTCACTACTTGTACACCACAGGTGTGTAACCAAAAACTTTTTGTCATAATATGAATCGTTTAAACTTGTTTGGTTTATATCGACGTCCTGTTCGTCTAGTTTGTTTAAACCAGAACTGAGAAAGTCGTGAGTCAAACTACTGAACAAAAACCTCATAGAAATGAGAGCTAAACAAAATACATGAAGTATTAGTCATTGTTGTTCTGTTCTGTATCGATGTGTGTCTTTACATTATTAGTTGAAAGGAGAAGTAAAATAAAGTTGTGTTTGTTAAATAGCTAATCCTTTTCAGGAAAATAATTTGACCTCATTAACATGAAAGAGAGATTCTGTAACATATTGCTGTACAACTATAATTTAAATAACTGTTCCCACAAACATATATACTAAACTAATACTATAACTTTATATACTCATTCATTTTCATTGAGAATCTTAAGATATTTGTGATGAATCATTTTTTAAAGAATTTTGACACCTGGTTACACTACTTGGTATCCTTATGTATAGTCTTGTTTACTCTGTATTATATCATTTACTCTCTCAAATATAAAGGCCATGGGGCCGGGGTAGAGTGTTTGGCAACAGAAAATATAGAGATAATTAAGATAAATGGAGTCTACAAAAATAAAAAGATAGTATTGTAATCATACTCTAATACTAAATAATGTTACCCCTTGTTTGATTGAGATTGTCCAGTGGACATGAAATTGGTTTTGATTCAAAAGAAGATCGCAAGAATCTGTTGATACGATACGATACATGGTTATTGATGCAATATATTGCTATATATCGTGATACTGTAGTAACAAGAATATATATTGTATTATTGTCGAGTACTTGACTCTGGTGTTGTGATTGTGTAGTAACAAGTATATATGTGTAGTATTGTCCAGTACTTGACTCTGGTGTTGTGATAGTGTAGTAACAAGTATATATGTGTAGTATTGTCCAGTACTTGACTCTGGTGTTGTGATAGTGTAGTAACAAGTATATATGTGTAGTATTGTGGAGTACTTGACTCTGGTGTTGTGATTGTGTAGTAACAAGTATATATGTGTAGTATTGTCCAGTACTTGACCCTGGTGTTGTGATAGTGTAGTAACAAGTATATATGTGTAGTATTGTCCAGTACTTGACTCTGGTGTTGTGATAGTGTAGTAACAAGTATATATGTGTAGTATTGTCCAGTACTTGACTCTGGTGTTGTGATAGTGTAGTAACAAGTAAATATGTGTAGTATTGTCCAGTACTTGACTCTGGTTTTGTGATAGTGTAGTAACAAGTATATATGTGTAGTATTGTCCAGTACTTGACTCTGGTGTTGTGATAGTGTAGTAACAAGTATATATGTGGATTATTGTGGAGTACTTGACTCTGGTGTTGTGATAGTGTAGTAACAAGTATATATGTGTAGTATTGTCCAGTACTTGACTCTGGTGTTGTAGTATTTACAGACCACATGACTCTTGACGAAGTCGTAACTGCTTTCATTTGTTTTCAAATCAAAATATGTCCAAAAATCAGCTTTAAAAGCTGCTGGACTCACTGTATCTTCTCATCCTCAGTCATCACTGTATATTCTCATCCTCAGTCAACTCTGTATCCTCTTATCCTCAGTCATCACCGTATCCTCTCATCCTCAGTCATCATTGTATCCTCTTGTCCTCAGCAATAACTGGCATCTTGCAGGCTTTCATTCTTCATTTAGTTGTGAAGGACATAATGAGGAAGTTTAACTGCAAAAAAAACCTTTTTCCTAGCATCTCCTGCTCTGGTGTACATTCATGTAGAAACACCATTCAAACTTTATATAAACTTTACACATATTCTGCGGTTTCCTGGCGGGGAATTGTCTAGTTTCGTGTCATATTCACTTTATTGAAATCTGAACCATATTTGGAACTAAATAAATAAATATGTTATGATATTTAAGTGTATGATATTTTCTTCTTCTCGTGTTGAGATGGTATAGTGAGTAAAGTTCCTTCTTCATCATCATCTGGAGCCTCAACAAAAGCCTCATTCAGTTCTCAACACAGGACCAAACACACAATGTGGAAAAGCTTCTTAATTTCACCACAAAAAAAAAGTGTTCAGTTCTGATAATGGACCACTGTTGAGCAGAGAAACTAGAGATCAGTGATTGGACAAGCTGTCCATTCATCATCTCGACCTCTGACCTCCGGAGTCAGTCACAGGTGACCGACGCTGTGGGGGGGGGCGGGATGGGGGTCAAGTTACAGACTTTTGTTTGCGTGAAATACTGTTATTCCAGCGCCGGTGACGCTGAATGTTTCAAGCGCTAAGTGTAAAGCACATGTTGACCCCGGGGTCGACCTCAATCACTGCGGTGACCACGCCCCGGTCCTGGTCCGTGAGACATTTGGTACTGTAAGAAATAACCCCGAGTAATCTGTACCAATGAATATTACTACCTGGAATGTGTTTAGTTTTGACATATTTGTCTCTTAAATAGCATGTGGCTCTTGAATGTGGAAATGAGTAAAACACATCATCTTTAGAGACAAAACGTTTATTTTATACAAATAAATATAGTAAATAATGCTTAAACAAACACAGGCACAAAGTTCCTAAAAGCCAAGAGACACACATACAAAAAAACCTTGTCAAACAATCAAACATGGATGTAAACACATCCTGTTGTAACCGGTCAAGAGCAATTTTATGTTTACTTTTTTTATCCGAAGGTCGGTTTGTGAAGTAAATCCTCAAATTAAACAGGTGTCGCTACAAAAAATGTAGGGGACCCCAACTCTAGAATAATAATAATAATAATAATAATAATAATAATAGAAGACCAACCGACACTTACAGACCCTGAAGTTTCTCTGCTTTGGTCGTTTCATCAAGTTTTTCACTCACAGCTTTACGTTAAAGATCTTCTCACTGAATATCGTCGGAGATCTTTAAGGGAATCGAACAAATCAAAAATACAAGACGTTGTTTGTCCTCGAAGTCTGGACCTCGGGGTGTGCCCGTTGTCGCTGAACTTCTTTCCATGACCGACAGCGATAGAAACATTTAAAGGTCATGCTTTAAAGTCTTGTTAAACCCCCTCATGTCACTTTTTCCTTCACGGAGAAGTAGCTCCTCCCTGTCAGTGATTCAGTGGAGCTCGTGAATAAGTGGATTGTTTGCATTGGATTCTGTTTCGGGGGATTTTTTACGGGGGGCACTTGGAAGCGAGTGTTGCCTCACTGTGTACACGGTGTCGTGAAACAATGAGTGAGTCAAAACAAACACAATGATATCAAACCTAATTTTAGATGTTTGGATTTATTTTAAGTGACTAATGACCAACACGAGTTAAACAGCTGTGAAAATAATTAGTTTCAGTGGGAAAATCTTATTTTTAGTCTGCGTAAGTTTTCCGTCACTGTTGTCTGGAGAAGGTGTTACAAACTTTTTTTTAAACGGTGGACTAGTTTAGTACTTTAGCGTTCATTTTTATTGCAAATGTGAAAAAAAAACACTGCAAAAATAAGGCCAACAAAGTTAAGTTCTGGCTGCTAGATGGCGTAAGTTTGAACCTTTTCCGCAACTTTAGAAACAATGACCTCCTGTGAGATCCCAATGATGACTGAGGACGAGAGGATACAGTGACAGCAGCTTTTAAAGCTGATGTTTGGACATATTTTTGTTTGGAAACAAATAAAAGAAGTTACATCGATAGCGATACACTTATCTAACTGTACGATTCGATATGATATATTTATATACACTTAATTTTTGCAAGATTTCAGGGGACACTAAATTTCAGTGACATCTCTTCTGCTCGAATGAATAGATAATAAAATGAGGTCATAGTTACAGTAGAGGCTCCCGGACTGACTTTTAATATCTTACATCACTGTTGTCTTGAGCAGAACCTCCAACCTTTTTTGTGCTTCACTAATTTTTCGTGACAGTACAGCCATATTTCTTCAGTAAACAAGGTCAGGGTTATAAGCATCTTGACATGAGCATCTTGACAAGAGTCAGACACTGATGTCTTTTGTCCACCGGGCTGTGGTCCAAAGAAAGATTCAAGGTCTTGTGCTCAGGAACACCTTTTATGCTGATGACATGGTCTGCTACGTTGAAAGATGTACTTGAGATCCAGCTGTATTATCTCCAGCTCCACTATTGCTTGGAAATAATAACTCAAAGTCGGGTCTTCCTCAGTGTTGGAGAGAGTATTATTATGTTCACGCTTTTCAATTATAACTAATACTGACCCTGTTTTTTATGGTTCATTGGCATGTAATTGACATATTATCTCTATTGATTGGGAGTCATACAATATCGACGCAATGTTTGTTTTTTATGTTCTACATGTGTTTGTTTGGGTTTACTCCGGGCACTCCGGTTTCCTCCCACTGTCCAAACACATACCAAGTTAATTTAGAATTATAAATAGTCATGTTGGTGTATTTGTAAAAGGTTGTTTCTTAGTATGCATTGTAACACTGGAAACTAGTGAAGCTTCATCAACACATCTCTACCATCTAGTGGACTCTGAAGATAATGACACTGTTTCAGGAAGCTTCATCAACACATCTCTACCATCTAGTGGACTCTGAAGATAATGACACTGTTTCAAGAAGCTTCATCAACACATCACTACCATCTAGTGGACTCTGAAGATAATGACACTGTTTCAAGAAGCTTCATCAACACATCACTACCATCTAGTGGACTCTGAAGATAATGACACTGTTTCATGAAGCTTCATCAACACATCACTACCATCTAGTGGACTCTGAAGATAATGACACTGTTTCATGAAGCTTCATCAACACATCACTACCATCTAGTGGACTCTGAAGATCATGACACTGTTTCATGAAGCTTCATCAACACATCACTACCATCTAGTGGACTCTGAAGATAATGACACTGTTTCATGAAGCTTCATCAACACATCACTACCATCTAGTGGACTCTGAAGATAATGACACTGTTTCATGAAGCTTCATCAACACATCACTACCACCTTGTGGACTCTGAAGATAATGACACTGTTTCATGAAGCTTCATCAACACATCACTACCATCTAGTGGACTCTGAAGATAATGACACTGTTTCATGAAGCTTCATCAACACATCACTTCCATCTAATGGACACTTTTTAAAAGTGTGAGAATAACTGGACGTTAACAATTTCTTTAAAGACTTTGGTCATTTTAACAGAAATTTAAGGAATGTTCTCCATCTTTCATGGGGAACCACGGTTGAGAAAATTAAAGGGAACTTTTTTCTTGTTTTTGTCAGAACCTTCCAAAGTCCGGAAATATGAGAATCTGATCAATAATATGATCTTAAGAGACAAGTGACAAAATGAAAGAACCCAAACACAATCTCTTTGGGCGGAGATAATGTTTAGCGATCACGACTTCATCAACTTCTCACTTGATCCTAAAACTGTCCTAAACGTTCCTCCTTCATCAGGAGCTACTTTCAGATCCAGCAGGAGGTGTTTTGACCAAATATTCAGATCAAGTTTGAGCTTCAAAACATTCCAGCTCTCAATGTGTGCTTTAATTACATTCCATGAGGCGTTTTCTCAGCAGGTGTCCAACGTAGTTCTACATTTACACACTTACACACTTTCACACTTACACACTTACACACTTTCACACTTACACACTTACACACTTACACACTTACACAGAGGTATTTATAGCACAGGTATGTCAGCATAAGTAGTGTTGGAGAAATAAACAATAACAATAACACAACATCTGGATTAAAATGTCCTCATTTGTTGGACTCTTATGATAAAGAATGATGGACTTTTGTGAGTTTCTTGTTGAGATTGTGTTGTGTTTTTCTGTTCTTTTGCTTTTTTGTGTCTTTATGTATATGTGTGTTTGTTATTTTGTGTGTGAGTTTGTATATATGTGTGTGTGTGTCTGTCTGTTTGTGTGATCGTTTGCTTTGTGCGTGCGTTTGCATATGTTTGTTTTTGTATTTGGGTGTGTTTGTGTGTTTTTTAAAGCGTTTTTGTATGTGTTTTTGTGTACGTGTCTTTGTGTGCATGTATGTCTGTGTTCGTTTTGTTTTTTTGTGTGTTTTTGTCTGTACATGTGTGTATTTGTGTGTGTATGTTTATGTGTGGTCGTGGTCGTGGTCCGTGTGCGTGTATTGGTATGTATGGTTGTGTGTATGTAGGTTTGTTTGTGTACGTGTTTTTGTGTGTGTGTGTTGGTTTGTGTTTGTATGTGTTTGTATGTTTGTCTCTCTGTGTGTGTTTATATGTATGTGTCTTTGTGTGTGTGTATGTCTGTGTTTATTTATTTTTGTGTTTGTGTGTGTGTTTATTTGTGTAAATATTGATTGTATATACTGTATAATAATAAGTTTCTTGAGAAAACTTTGATATGATATGACACTTAAAATCAAATTTAATATAGTTAAAATGTGTGTGTTTTTGTGTTTGTGTATGTATAGATGTGTGTATGTTGTGTGTTGAGCAGCCACTTCTGAGGATCCTGTTAAAACACTTCATGTTACGAAAGAAGAGACGATTCCAGTCAAAACCTTTTAATTCAAAGTTTCTTCTTCTCTCCTTCAGGACGATATGATTGACAGATAACAGCGACGGAAACATGTCTTTCTTTGGTCTTGATTTGGTCAAGAAGAAAGAAAGAGGTGAGTTTTGTACATGATGTTATCAGAATATCAACTATATCGTTATCCATTCTTTCGTCCTCAGAGCTGGAGAGGAAACTACGAGCCAACGACCGAGAATACAACCTGTCTTTCAAATACGCCGTGAGTCACTTTCTGAACATTTGATTTACGTTCAAACGACGAGTGACGACTAAATGCAGCAAAATAAAAATGTCGGTGGAGTATAAAGCAGGGAAGTTCGAGCAGAGACGGCGTGAAGGCCGGCGTCTGCAGCGACAACATGTGACCTCGACAACACTATCAGGAGCCAGTCAGGATGAGGAAGTCTGCGTTGAAAAAGAATCCAGTTTGAGGATGAGGTCACGCCTCGTGTCATACGTGTTCACACGTGACACACACTGTTGATTGAAAACAAGAAGTTACACCATGTTTTTGACACTTCATCAATAGAAGTTGTTCAGAAAAGCTTCAGATTCCAAATATTATTACTGTATTTTCCACACTATAAGGTGCACTTTTAAGCCTTTAAATTTCTCAAATAACGAGTGCACCTTATAATCCGGAGCACTTTATATATGAAGAGTACCTGGTGAGTGACTTGTTTACAAACACTTTCATGACTCTGTGCCGACTGAGCCGACACGCCGTGGGCGGGATTACATCATTGCGTCGTCATGGGCTGGGATTAACGATGCACGTCACATCATGGCGGACGTCCATGGAGTAAGATTACTGCCACCGTTTTGAGTGAATGTGTCTTGGTTGTTGTACGCTCAAAATCACTCTGCTGCGCTCAACCAGTCATACACGTGCGTTCAACATGTCATACATGTGAGTTCAACATGTCATACATGTGAGTTCAACATGTCATATACGCGCGCTCTAGCTGTCATACATGCGCTCAACTTCACTGCCTGCTCACAACACCAGTCTCAAGCTGCTGCTTGAAGCCATTTAAACATCATTTGAACATGGTTACCATGGGAGTGAACGGAGTTGTCACAACGCTTAATAAAGTTTGTCTTTATCTGAATGTTTTGTTGACGTTCCCTTTAGCACAGCTTTATCTAGTGGATGTATAACGCAACCCCAGTCAAACGTTTGACGGTATCTTTTATTTTATGCGCCTTATAATCCGGTGCAAACTATCTATGAAAATAGTTCTAAAATAGGCCATTCATTGAAGGTGCGCCTTATAATCCGGTGCGTCTAATAGTGCGGAAAATACGGTAATTATACTAATAATAATACAGATATAATACAGATTCTCTTTGGTACAAAACTCCTGAACAAACGGCACCATTTATGTAGAAAATACAGTTATTTCAGCATTTGCTAGATGCACACAGGTGTAATGATGAGTTCACTGAGAGGGAGTGAATCAATCAGAAAGTAGTGCAAAACATTTTTTTTTTAAATTTGAAAATTCAATTATTAAAAACAAAAATAAATTCAACCTTTAAATATGCCAATTGTTGAATCCAATCATTCAATAAAAACAAAGTCTACCTATAATCTATAAATAATTGAATTCAGTTATTACAAATTATACTAATTAAACGCTTAAAACAACAACCAAATTTCAATTGTAAGTTTAAAGTTTCAACATTTTAATCTGAATACTCTACTTCTATACTTCTATAGGTTGTTAATATTTAGAGTAAATGCATCTTCTATCATCTTAACACTTTTGACATGGCAACATAGAATGTGAACAAAGCATCATGGGAGTTCAAGTACGTAAGTAAGGTTGGTGCCGTAATTAGTGACTTTCACGAAAATCTGCTGTACGTATTGTGATGTACAGTCTTGTGTTTAATCTTTGTAATGATTTGTGTCTTTTGTCAAGGATTGATGTTTATTTTCACTGAATGATTGTTTGATTTTACTGACAAACATGTGATCAAACATCCTTGTTAAGATGAACTTAAGTCTGAACTTAAGTTTCTGAACAAGTTTAAAAGTATTCAAGTGTTTATTCAGTGGTTTGATGAAAAGTAAATGTTGATCTTCACGTTATCTCTTCAGATAAACAGATGCTAATAAAAATGTTTAGTTTCGCTCCAGGATGTTTAAACATTCATGTCCAGAGAACCCGGCGGTGGTTCTGTTTGGTTCCGGAGATAAAGTGACGGATCTGAGTCCAGCTCCAGCTGCAGTGAAACATCTCTCATCGTGGTGTGATTGCAGACCAACGCCATCAAGACCTCCAAGTACAACTTCTTCACCTTCCTGCCTCTCAACCTGTTCGAGCAGTTCCAGCGCATCGCCAACGCCTACTTCCTGTTCCTGCTGGTGCTGCAGGTGAGGACGACACCTGGAAACACTGGCAAAAGTCACACATTTGTAGAAAACTGACGAGAATTTAAAAAGCTAAACAACGATGTGGTAAAGATGGCGACGATAACGGTTTGTGGTTTGAAATTCTATTTCCAATCATTTATAAATACATTTTATTGATTCAACATTTTTTAACACACACAGACTCACACACACAAGAGAGTTTCCCACACACACACACACAGGAGAGTTTCATACACAACCACACACACACACACACACACACACAAGATAGTTTCACACACACACATACACACACACAGGAGAGTTTCACACACACACAGACACACACACAAGATAGTTTCACACACACACAGACACACACACAAGATAGTTTCACACGCACACAGACACACACACAAGATAGTTTCACACACACACAGACACACACACAAGAGAGTTTCATACACAACCACACACACACACACACAAGATAGTTTCACACACACACATACACACACACAGGAGAGTTTCACACACACACAGACACACACACACAAGATAGTTTCACACACACAGACACACACACAAGATAGTTTCACACGCACACAGACACACACACAAGATAGTTTCACACACACACAGACACACACAAGATAGTTTCACACACACACAGACACACACACAAGATAGTTTCACACACACACAAGATAGTTTCACACACACACAGACACACACACAAGATAGTTTCACACGCACACAGACACACACACAAGATAGTTTCACACACACACAGACACACACACAAGATAGTTTCACACGCACACAGACACACACACAAGATAGTTTCACACACACACAGACACACACAAGATAGTTTCACACAAACAGAGACACACACAAGAGAGTTTCACACACACAGAAACACACACAAGAAAGTTTCACACACACACAGACACACACAAGAAAGTTTCACACACACACAGACAGACACACAAGAAAGTTTCACACACACACACACACAAGATAGTTTCATACACAACCACACACACACACACACAAGATAGTTTCACACACACACAGACACACACACAAGATAGTTTCACACGCACACAGACACACACACAAGATAGTTTCACACGCACACAGACACACACACAAGATAGTTTCACACACACACAGACACACACACAAGATAGTTTCACACGCACACAGACACACACACAAGATAGTTTCACACACACACAGACACACACAAGATAGTTTCACACAAACAGAGACACACACAAGAGAGTTTCACACACACAGAAACACACACAAGAAAGTTTCACACACACACAGACACACACAAGAAAGTTTCACACACAGACAGACACACAAGAAAGTTTCACACACACACACACACACAAGATAGTTTCATACACAACCACACACACACACACACACAAGATAGTTTCACACACACACAGACACACACACAAGATAGTTTCACACGCACACAGACACACACACAAGATAGTTTCACATACACACAGACACACACAAGATAGTTTCACACAAACAGAGACACACACAAGAGAGTTTCACACACACAGAAACACACACAAGAAAGTTTCACACACACACAGATACACACAAGAAAGTTTCACACACACACAGACAGACACACGAGAAAGTTTCACACACACACACACACACACACACAAGATAGTTTCATACACAACCACACACACACACACACACACACAAGATAGTTTCACACACACACAGACACACACACAAGAAAGTTTCACACACACACAGACACACACACAAGAAAGTTTCACGCACACACAGACACACACACAAGAAAGTTTCACACACACAGACACACACACAAGATAGTTTCACACACACACAGACACACACACAAGAAAGTTTCACACACACAGACACACACACAAGAGAGTTTCCCACACACAGACACACACACAAGATAGTTTCACACACACACAGACACACACACAAGAAAGTTTCACACACACAGACACACACACAAGAAAGTTTCACACACACACAGACACACACACAAGAAAGTTTCACACACACAGACACACACACAAGAGAGTTTCACACACACAGACACACACACAAGAGAGTTTCACACACACAAGAAAGTTTCACACACACAGACACACACACAAGAAAGTTTCACACACACACAGACACACACACAAGAAAGTTTCACACACACAGACACACACACAAGAGAGTTTCACACACACACAGACACACACACAAGAAAGTTTCACACACACAAGAAAGTTTCACACACACACAGACACACACACAAGAAAGTTTCACACACACAGACACACACACAAGAGAGTTTCACACACACAGACACACACACAAGATAGTTTCCCACACACACATTCTCTCAGTGAAACTTTCTCAATACTCTGCACTTACGAGCAGCGAAAACAAGGAAGTTCAGATCCACAAACAGGAAGTTGCTCCTCGTGTTGAAACACCAGCGTGAAGTGAGAACATTAGTTCAACTCAGCACTTTTTTATTGTGTTTATCAGAAGCTTTAACATCTGACATTTAGTACAAGTTTACAACATATTTCATCATTTACTCCTGAACCAAAACACACAAGTTAATCGTTGTCGTGATGTGTGTGATTTAAACGTTAGTAACAACAACATGTTAATGATTGTTGTGATGTGTGTGATTTAAACGTTAGTAACGACAACATGTTAATGATTGTTGTGATGTGTGTGATTTAAACGTTAGTAACAACATGTTAATGATTGTTGTGATGTGTGTGATTTAAACGTTAGTAACAACAACATGTTAATGATTGTTGTGATGTGTGTGATTTAAACGTTAGTAACAACATGTTAATGATTGTTGTGATGTGTGTGATTTAAACGTTAGTAACAACAACATGTTAATGATTGTTGTGATGTGTGTGATTTAAACGTTAGTAACAACATGTTAATGATTGTTGTGATGTGTGTGATTTAAACGTTAGTAACAACAACATGTTAATGATTGTTGTGATGTGTGTGATTTAAACGTTAGTAACAACAACATGTTAATGATTGTTGTGATGTGTGTGATTTAAACGTTAATAACAACAACATGTTAATGATTGTTGTGATGTGTGTGATTTAAACGTTAGTAACAACAACATGTTAATGATTGTTGTGATGTGTGTGATTTAAACGTTAATAACGACAACATGTTAATGATTGTTGTGATGTGTGTGATTTAAACGTTAATAACGACAACATGTTAATGATTGTTGTGATGTGTGTGATTTAAACGTTAATAACGACAACATGTTAATGATTGTTGTGATGTGTGTGATTTAAACGTTAATAACAACAACATGTTAATGATTGTTGTGATGTGTGTGATTTAAACGTTAGTAACAACAACATGTTAATGATTGTTGTGATGTGTGTGATTTAAACGTTAGTAACGACAACATGTTAATGATTGTTGTGATGTGTGTGATTTAAACGTTAGTAACAACAACATGTTAATGATTGTTGTGATGTGTGTGATTTAAACGTTAGTAACGACAACATGTTAATGATTGTTGTGATGTGTGTGATTTAAACGTTAGTAACAACATGTTAATGATTGTTGTGATGTGTGTGATTTAAACGTTAGTAACAACAACATGTTAATGATTGTTGTGATGTGTGTGATTTAAACGTTAGTAACAACATGTTAATGATTGTTGTGATGTGTGTGATTTAAACGTTAGTAACAACAACATGTTAATGATTGTTGTGATGTGTGTGATTTAAACGTTAGTAACAACAACATGTTAATGATTGTTGTGATGTGTGTGATTTAAACGTTAATAACAACAACATGTTAATGATTGTTGTGATGTGTGTGATTTAAACGTTAGTAACAACAACATGTTAATGATTGTTGTGATGTGTGTGATTTAAACGTTAATAACGACAACATGTTAATGATTGTTGTGATGTGTGTGATTTAAACGTTAATAACGACAACATGTTAATGATTGTTGTGATGTGTGTGATTTAAACGTTAATAACGACAACATGTTAATGATTGTTGTGATGTGTGTGATATAAACGTTAGTAACAACAACATGTTAATGATTGTTGTGATGTGTGTGATTTAAACGTTAGTAACAACAACATGTTAATGATTGTTGTGATGTGTGTGATTTAAACGTTAATAACGACAACATGTTAATGATTGTTGTGATGTGTGTGATTTAAACGTTAATAACGACAACATGTTAATGATTGTTGTGATGTGTGTGATTTAAACGTTAGTAACAACAACATGTTAATGATTGTTGTGATGTGTGTGATATAAACGTTAGTAACAACAACATGTTAATGATTGTTGTGATGTGTGTGATATAAACGTTAGTAACAACAACATGTTAATGATTGTCGTGATGTGTGTGATATAAACGTTAGTAACAACAACATGTTAATGATTGTTGTGATGTGTGTGATATAAACGTTAGTAACAACAACATGTTAATGATTGTTGTGATGTGTGTGATATAAACGTTAGTAACAACAACATGTTAATGATTGTTGTGGTGTGTGTGATTTAAACGTTAGTAACGACAACATGTTAATGATTGTTGTGATGTGTGTGATTTAAACGTTAATAACAACAACATGTTAATGATTGTTGTGATGTGTGTGATATAAACGTTAATAACGACAACATGTTAATGATTGTTGTGATGTGTGTGATTTAAACGTTAATAACGACAACATGTTAATGATTGTTGTGATGTGTGTGATTTAAACGTTAATAACGACAACATGTTAATGATTGTTGTGATGTGTGTGATTTAAACGTTAGTAACGACAACATGTTAATGATTGTTGTGATGTTTAAACGTTAATAACAACAACATGTTAATGATTGTTGTGATGTTTAAACGTTAATAACAACAACATGTTAATGATTGTTGTGATGTTTAAACGTTAATAACAACAACATGTTAATGATTGTTGTGATGTTTAAACGTTAATAACAGCAACATGTTAATGATTGTTGTGATGTTTAAACGTTAATAACAACAACATGTTAATGATTGTTGTGATGTTTAAACGTTAATAACAACAACATGTTAATGATTGTTGTGATGTTTAAACGTTAATAACAACAACATGTTAATGATTGTTGTGATGTGTGTGATTTAAACGTTAATAACAACAACATGTTAATGATTGTTGTGATGTGTGTGATTTAAACATTAGTAACAACAACATGTTAATGATTGTTGTGATGTGTGTGATTTAAACGTTAATAACGACAACATGTTAATGATTGTTGTGATGTGTGTGATATAAACGTTAGTAACAACAACATGTTAATGATTGTTGTGATGTGTGTGATTTAAACGTTAATAACGACAACATGTTAATGATTGTTGTGATGTGTGTGATATAAACGTTAGTAACAACAACATGTTAATGATTGTTGTGATGTGTGTGATTTAAACGTTAATAACGACAACATGTTAATGATTGTTGTGATGTGTGTGATTTAAACGTTAATAACGACAACATGTTAATGATTGTTGTGATGTGTGTGATATAAACGTTAGTAACAACAACATGTTAATGATTGTTGTGATGTGTGTGATTTAAACGTTAGTAACAACAACATGTTAATGATTGTTGTGATGTGTGTGATTTAAACGTTAGTAACGACAACATGTTAATGATTGTTGTGATGTGTGTGATTTAAACGTTAATAACAACAACATGTTAATGATTGTTGTGATGTGTGTGATTTAAACGTTAGTAACAACAACATGTTAATGATTGTTGTGATGTGTGTGATTTAAACGTTAATAACGACAACATGTTAATGATTGTTGTGATGTGTGTGATTTAAACGTTAATAACGACAACATGTTAATGATTGTTGTGATGTGTGTGATTTAAACGTTAGTAACGACAACATGTTAATGATTGTTGTGATGTTTAAACGTTAATAACAACAACATGTTAATGATTGTTGTGATGTTTAAACGTTAATAACAACAACATGTTAATGATTGTTGTGATGTTTAAACGTTAATAACAACAACATGTTAATGATTGTTGTGATGTTTAAACGTTAATAACAACAACATGTTAATGATTGTTGTGATGTTTAAACGTTAATAACAACAACATGTTAATGATTGTTGTGATGTTTAAACGTTAATAACAACAACATGTTAATGATTGTTGTGATGTGTGTGATTTAAACGTTAATAACAACAACATGTTAATGATTGTTGTGATGTGTGTGATTTAAACATTAGTAACAACAACATGTTAACGATTGTTGTGATGTGTGTAATTTAAACGTTAGTAACAACAACATGTTAATGATTGTTGTGATGTGTGTGTTTTAAACATTAGTAACGACAACGTGTTAATGATTGTTGTGATGTTTAAACGTTAATAACAACAACATGTTAATGATTGTTGTGATGTGTGTGATTTAAACGTTAGTAACAACAACATGTTAATGATTGTTGTGATGTGTGTGTTTTAAACATTAGTAACGACAACGTGTTAATGATTGTTGTGATGTTTAAACGTTAATAACAACAACATGTTAATGATTGTTGTGATGTGTGTGTTTTAAACATTAGTAACGACAACATGTTAATGATTGTTGTGATGTGTGTGTTTTAAACATTAGTAACGACAACGTGTTAATGATTGTTGTGATGTTTAAACGTTAATAACAACAACATGTTAATGATTGTTGTGATGTGTGTGATTTAAACGTTAGTAACAACAACATGTTAATGATTGTTGTGATGTGTGTGTTTTAAACATTAGTAACGACAACGTGTTAATGATTGTTGTGATGTGTGTGATTTAAACGTTAGTAACGACAACATGTTAATGATTGTTGTGATGTGTGTGTTTTAAACATTAGTAACAACAACATGTTAATGATTGTTGTGATGTGTGTAATTTAAACGTTAGTAACGACAACATGTTAATGATTGTTGTGATGTGTGTAATTTAAACGTTAGTAACAACAACATGTTAATGATTGTTGTGATGTGTGTGTTTTAAACATTAGTAACGACAACGTGTTAATGATTGTTGTGATGTTTAAACGTTAATAACAACAACATGTTAATGATTGTTGTGATGTGTGTGTTTTAAACATTAGTAACGACAACATGTTAATGATTGTTGTGATGTGTGTAATTTAAACGTTAGTAACAACAACATGTTAATGATTGTTGTGATGTGTGTGTTTTAAACATTAGTAACGACAACGTGTTAATGATTGTTGTGATGTTTAAACGTTAATAACAACAACATGTTAATGATTGTTGTGATGTGTGTGATTTAAACGTTAGTAACAACAACATGTTAATGATTGTTGTGATGTGTGTGTTTTAAACATTAGTAACGACAACGTGTTAATGATTGTTGTGATGTGTGTGATTTAAACGTTAGTAACGACAACATGTTAATGATTGTTGTGATGTGTGTGTTTTAAACATTAGTAACAACAACATGTTAATGATTGTTGTGATGTGTGTAATTTAAACGTTAGTAACGACAACATGTTAATGATTGTTGTGATGTGTGTAATTTAAACGTTAGTAACGACAACATGTTAATGATTGTTGTGATGTGTGTAATTTAAACGTTAGTAACAACAACATGTTAATGATTGTTGTGATGTGTGTGTTTTAAACATTAGTAACGACAACGTGTTAATGATTGTTGTGATGTGTGTGATTTAAACGTTAGTAACGACAACATGTTAATGATTGTTGTGATGTGTGTGTTTTAAACATTAGTAACAACAACATGTTAATGATTGTTGTGATGTGTGTGTTTTAAACATTAGTAACGACAACATGTTAATGATTGTTGTGATGTTTAAACGTTAGTAACAACAACATGTTAATGATTGTTGTGATGTTTAAACGTTAGTAACAACAACATGTTAATGATTGTTGTGATGTGTGTGATTTAAACATTAGTAACAACAACATGTTAATGATTGTTGTGATGTTTAAACGTTAGTAACAACAACATGTTAATGATTGTTGTGATGTTTAAACGTTAGTAACGACAACATGTTAATGATTGTTGTGATGTGTGTGTTTTAAACATTAGTAACGACAACATGTTAATGATTGTTGTGATGTGTGTGATTTAAACGTTAATAACAACAACATGTTAATGATTGTCGTGATGTTTAAACGTTAATAACAACAACATGTTAATGATTGTTGTGATGTGTGTGTTTTAAACATTAGTAACGACAACGTGTTAATGATTGTTGTGATGTGTGTGATTTAAACGTTAGTAACGACAACATGTTAATGATTGTTGTGATGTGTGTGTTTTAAACATTAGTAACAACAACATGTTAATGATTGTTGTGATGTGTGTAATTTAAACGTTAGTAACGACAACATGTTAATGATTGTTGTGATGTGTGTAATTTAAACGTTAGTAACGACAACATGTTAATGATTGTTGTGATGTGTGTAATTTAAACGTTAGTAACAACAACATGTTAATGATTGTTGTGATGTGTGTGTTTTAAACATTAGTAACGACAACGTGTTAATGATTGTTGTGATGTGTGTGATTTAAACGTTAGTAACGACAACATGTTAATGATTGTTGTGATGTGTGTGTTTTAAACATTAGTAACAACAACATGTTAATGATTGTTGTGATGTGTGTGTTTTAAACATTAGTAACGACAACATGTTAATGATTGTTGTGATGTTTAAACGTTAGTAACAACAACATGTTAATGATTGTTGTGATGTTTAAACGTTAGTAACAACAACATGTTAATGATTGTTGTGATGTGTGTGATTTAAACATTAGTAACAACAACATGTTAATGATTGTTGTGATGTTTAAACGTTAGTAACAACAACATGTTAATGATTGTTGTGATGTTTAAACGTTAGTAACGACAACATGTTAATGATTGTTGTGATGTGTGTGTTTTAAACATTAGTAACGACAACATGTTAATGATTGTTGTGATGTGTGTGATTTAAACGTTAATAACAACAACATGTTAATGATTGTCGTGATGTTTAAACGTTAATAACAACAACATGTTAATGATTGTTGTGATGTGTGTGATTTAAACGTTAGTAACAAGAACATGTTAATGATTGTTGTGATGTGTGTGATTTAAACGTTAGTAACGACAACATGTTAATGATTGTTGTGATGTGTGTGATTTAAACGTTAGTAACGACAACATGTTAATGATTGTTGTGATGTGTGTGATTTAAACGTTAGTAACAACAACATGTTAATGATTGTTGTGATGTGTGTGATTTAAACGTTAGTAACGACAACATGTTAATGATTGTTGTGATGTTTAAACGTTAGTAACAACAACATGTTAATGATTGTTGTGATGTTTAAACGTTAATAACAACAACATGTTAATGATTGTCGTGATGTTTAAACGTTAATAACAACAACATGTTAATGATTGTTGTGATGTGTGTGATTTAAACGTTAGTAACAAGAACATGTTAATGATTGTTGTGATGTGTGTGATTTAAACGTTAGTAACGACAACATGTTAATGATTGTTGTGATGTGTGTGATTTAAACGTTAGTAACGACAACATGTTAATGATTGTTGTGATGTGTGTGATTTAAACGTTAGTAACGACAACATGTTAATGATTGTTGTGATGTTTAAACGTTAATAACAACAACATGTTAATGATTGTTGTGATGTTTAAACGTTAATAACAACAACATGTTAATGATTGTTGTGATGTTTAAACGTTAGTAACGACAACATGTTAATGATTGTTGTGATGTGTGTGATTTAAACGTTAGTAACGACAACATGTTAATGATTGTTGTGATGTTTAAACGTTAATAACAACAACATGTTAATGATTGTTGTGATGTTTAAACGTTAATAACAACAACATGTTAATGATTGTTGTGATGTTTAAACGTTAGTAACGACAACATGTTAATGATTGTTGTGATGTGTGTGATTTAAACGTTAGTAACGACAACATGTTAATGATTGTTGTGATGTTTAAACGTTAATAACAACAACATGATAATGATTGTTGTGATGTTTAAACGTTAGTAACAACAACATGTTAATGATTGTTGTGATGTGTGTGATTTAAACGTTAGTAACAACAACATGTTAATGAATGTTGTGATGTGTGTGATTTAAACGTTAATAACAACAACATGTGCGTCTCCAGGTGATTCCTCAGATCTCGTCTCTGTCCTGGTTCACCACCGTCGTGCCTCTGGTTCTGGTTCTGACAGTAACGGCCGCTAAAGATGCAACCGATGACATCGTGAGTCTCTGTCGCTCCAGACACCACTTTATTGAACCTTCATTTATAGTTGTGTCACATTTTTTGTGTATGTAACATAATACATTAAACATAAATAAACGTTAGGAAAAGTCAGTGGAAACAAATACATTTTTAAGAGAGAAAATTTTATGACATAAGGAGTATTAACTTGAAACTTTTTTTTTAAATTTTACTACGAGATTAAAGTCGTAGGAAAATACTTTATTATGAGGTTAAGTCGTAGGAAAATACTTTATTATGAGATTAAGTCGTAGGAAAATACTTTATTATGAGATTAAAGTCGTAGGAAAATACTTTATTATGAGATTAAGTCGTAGGAAAATACTTTATTATGAGATTAAAGTCGTAGGAAAATACTTTATTATGAGATTAAGTCGTAGGAAAATACTTTATTATGAGATTAAAGTCGTAGGAAAATACTTAATTACGAGGTTAAAGTCGTACACAATATTTTATCAAGAGATTAAGTCGTAGGAAAATACTTTATTATGAGATTAAAGTCGTACAAAATAATTGAATTCACTTTTAATCTTCTTCTCTTCCTTCCTGAGACAATGAAACGACCAAAGAAGTCAAACATTAGCAGACGAATCATGAGACTCGTTGAATTGTTGAACTAATTGAATGTATTTTCTTTTCTTTTACATTATTTACATTTTTTTTCAGTTGCCACCACAAAAAAAATGAACGAGTGATGAGATTTTTACAGGAAGTTTGATTTTCATCCGCATTCCTGAGATGAAAGATGTGTTTTATATGATTGACGTTTAGTTCTCGTTTCCTAAATCAGTGATTCATTCTTTTTTCTTCCCAGAATCGACACAGAAGCGACAATCAAGTCAACAACCGCAAAGTGGAAGTTCTTATGGACAGAAAGTGAGTTTGAAGCATTTCCGAGGTTCGGCTTCTCTTTGTTTTGTCTCTCAAACGTGTTTCCTCAATACTTCCAGTAGACGTGAGAGAATTTCAAAGCAACATCCTGGAGGTGTTTCTGCTGCTTTGGTGTTTATTTAGAGATGAATCAAACAAACCTGCTGCTGCATCAGGAAATTAAAAGTTTCCTGAAGAACTATATTTAAAGAGTCTCAAAACTTGTGTTATGTCAGGGTCAAGGTGACCCGAAGGAGATACCACAAACACATTTGTATTCGGGCCTTCGGGTCACCTTGACCCTGACACGACACTTGGGTTAAATAATTATTCAACGTTTCATATAAAGTTTTACCAGGATCTGTTATAAAATATATTCACGTCATCACGACTATGAGCAGATTAAATGGTTTCATTATCATTTCTTCAATTTTTGAATTTTGATGTTTTGTTGTGAATTTATATAAAAAAGTTTTTTTTTTAACAGAACATCCAACATTAGTCTATGAATGTTTGATTTAATTTAACAACATTTTATATTTAAGTATGTATATGGGCAATTAAAAAATATATATTGGTAATTTGTATTATATTATATTAGATTGTATTAGATTAGATTAGATTAGATTAGGTTAGATTAGATTAGATTGACTTTTATTGATCCCTCTGGAGATCTCCTTTGGGAAATTGGATTTCCAGTTCACAGCAGACGATAGTTTCATAAAAACGAGAACAAGTAACAAAGTGCAAAGAAATGGACAAAGTGCAAAAGATGACAAAGTGCAAATATAAAGAACATAGATCAAAGGAAATAATGCAAAGAAAATGACAAAGTGCAAAAGATGAAAAAGTGCAAAAATAAAGAACATAAATCAAAGGAAATAATGCAAAGAAAATGACAAAGTGCAAAAGATGAAAAAGTGCAAAAATAAAGAACATAGATCAAAGGAAATAATGCAAAGAAAATGACAAAGTGCAAAAGATGACAAAGTGCAAATATAAAGAACATAAATCAAAGAAAAGGATACAAAGATTAAATATAGAATAATATCCTTTCACTCTACTCTGTTGACATTAATAGTATCTTATCTTGTACTAAACACATTATCTTAAACATCTGGTCAACATGAGCTTTAACCTTCCTGCGGGTTAACTAGCTTAGTTAGTAATAAAAATGATGTCAGATACAGGGATGAATATAGTTTCTATAGAGTTAAACACTACAAACGTTGTCCTGTGTGTTCAGGCTGCAGAGCGAGAAGTGGATGAACGTCCAGGTCGGAGACGTCATCAAGCTGCAGAACAACCAGTTCGTCACGGTGAGCGAACGAAGCCGAAGAACCTCCTTCTACTGTAACGTCGCCCCGGGAGGCAGAAACTCTACCTCCTGCTCGTCATCACTTCCTCCTCTTCCTTCAGGCCGACCTCCTCCTGCTGTCCAGCAGCGAACCTCTCAACCTGGTCTACATCGAGACGGCCGAGCTGGACGGGTGAGACTTGAATTATAGATACTAGCAGCTGACGAGTCCGAGAGGAACTTCTGAAGGTCGTGATGTTACGAGTCAGGAAATGAATGAGAAGAATCTAAATAGAGAAAGAGAATCTAACTAATCAGTGACATGTAGGAAGAAAGTTTTTATTCTCACCCTGTTCTTAAACACAATACAAGTACATTAGAATATATACATAGTCTTAGTTTAAGTCAAACAAAATACTTTATTACGAGATTAAAGTCCTACAAAATACTTTATTATGAGATTAAAATCGTACAAAATACTTTATTACGAGATTAAAATCATACAAAATACTTTATTACGAGATTAAAGTCGTACAAAATACTTTATTATGAGATTAAAGTCGTACAAAACACTTTATTACGAGATTAAAGTCGTACAAAATACTTTATTACGTGATTAAAATCATACAAAATACTTTATTATGAGATTAAAGTCGTACAAAATACTTTATTACGAGATTAAAGTCGTACACAATACTTTATTACGAGATTAAAGTAGTTGGAAAATACTTTATTATGAGAATAATGTTGTAAAAAAATACTTAATTACGAGATTATAAATATAAACACAGAGAGGAATCAATGTTCGATCTTCTGACATAAGAGTTAAAAGTATAAATGGAGAAAACAATTAATATTCAAGTCCAATTATATTTGTTGTTAAAAAAACAACAATACATGAAATAAATGAAAAATAAATACAAAAGTACTTTTTACTTTGCTTAAAATAAAAATAAATAAAAACACTATTTCTGATAATTAAAAGTACAAGTAAAGACATTTATACTATTTTAAAAAGGTAAATCTTCTATATTCTTCAAAAACCCTTGATCTCCTGACGCTGATGTTCTTCGCCCTCGTCGTCAGGGAGACCAACCTGAAGGTGCGTCAGGCTCTGACGGTGACCGGAGATCTGGGCGATGAGATGGAGAAGCTGGCCGACTTCAACGGTGAGTCTTCTTCAGAGGGTTTCAAAGAAAGATCCTCACGACGAGTGTGTCCAGGTGAGGTCCACTGCGAGCCCCCCAACAACAGGCTGGACCGCTTCGCAGGAACCCTGTCGTACGCGGGTCAGAAGCACTCGCTGGACAACGAGAAGATCCTGCTGCGAGGCTGTACGCTGAGGAACACGGACTGGTGCTTCGGTCTGGTGCTGTTCGGAGGCGAGGAACTGATTTATCACTTTTATTGCTCAACGCTGAGCGTCTCACCACTGACTCCTTGTTTATGTGTTTGGTGGAGACAAAAAAAAAAGCTTAATTACTGAAAAAAAAAGTGACATTAATAAACTAATATTTAGTTTATATATTGTTATAAACATATTAGAATATAAATCACGAAATAATGACTTGAAGTTGGTTTATTTTAAATGTATATTTAAATTTGTGGGAAAAGAAATACATATAAAAAACAAACTTCTATTTAATACTTTTACTTCTTAACTCCAGAGCTGTGTGTCAAATCACATACTTGTGTACTTAAACTTAGTATTTTAAGTATATATATATATATATATAAATATACTTAAACTTAGTATTTTAAGTATATATATATATAAATATACTTAAACTTAGTATTTTAAGTATATATATTTATATATTCTAATAATATAATATGATTATATTATCCAAAAATAATATGATTGTATTATTTATTTATATATACTTGATATAACAATTAAATTAAATTGTTGGATTTTCTATTTAAGTGTTGATAAGTAGTGTCTCTGTGTTTATTTTAAAGTATTATTTTATTTTTTATATGAGGTAGTCGTACATAAAATCATGTCACTAAGTCAGTCGTTACTTCATTCTTTCAATTCTGTGTCAGATTTGAAACTTTTCATCTATAGTCGTCAGAATTATATTCACGACCTTCAGATAAAAACAGTAAAAAATAAATCATATAGATTTTGTCTTTAATTTTCATTAGTTTACAGGTTTATTTTTGAGTGACTTTGACTCAAACAATCAAGAGTCACAGAATAGTGTTGCTTCCTCTGAAAAAGGCAGAAACCTCAAGCAGAACCAAACTCAATCATCACATGACTCACTTGTGTTAGTTCTCGTCTGCAGGTCCAGAAACCAAGTTGATGCAGAACTGTGGGAAGACCACCTTCAAGAGGACGAGTGTGGATCGACTGATGAACGTCCTCGTGCTCTGTGTGAGACGACTCACAATAACACACAATAACACACAATAACTCACAATAACACACAATAACACACAATAAAGTTCTTCCTAACCTAACACGACTAGTTATGGAAGAAGATCATCAGAATATTGACACTTTGAAATGAACACAACCTTTTGTTATTGAAGGGATTCTGACCATTGTGTTATGTGTGTGACCCAGATCCACGGAAACAAATGTGTTTGTGGTATCCCTTGTGTTTACCCAGGGTCAAAGTGAGCCAGATCCCCGGAAACAAATGTGTTTGTGGTATCCCTTGTGTTATGTCAGGGTCAAAGTTTACGACCTCCACCACTGCATATGGATTTATCGAAGAGGTTGTTGACCTTGACCCAGAGACAACACAAGGGATACCACAAACACATTTGTTTTCTGTGCCTTTGGGTCACCTTGACCCTGAGATAAAACAAGGGATACCACAAACACATTTGTTTTTGTGCCTTTGGGTCACCTTGACCCTGAGATAAAACAAGGGATACCACAAACATATTTGTTTTTGTGCCTTTGGGTCACCTTGACCCAGAGACAACACCAGGGTTAAGCATTTAATTTTCTAATTAATAATAATAATAATATAATTATTATTAATTATAATAATTCATTTCTATACTAAATTGTTGAATTTATTAATTTTGTAAAGCTAAATTTTGTTAAAACATTTTAATATTTTCAAAATGAATGATTTTTATTTCTTATAAAAAGAAAGATTTTTTTTGTGATAAAATAAGAAAAATAGAAAATGGTTAAAATAGTGAAATTCTTCTACAAAAAGATTTAAAATTTCTAATGCATTTTCTAAATTCTATAAATCTTTAATTTCTAGTCTTTTAAATTCGATGTAAAACATATTGGTGTAATAATATTATAAAAACTATTAATTATTCAATATTTTGTTAGAATATTAAACTATGTGTAAAGATAATAATTTAGAAAATATCTTTTTCTTCTTTTATTAATTCAATTATTCATTAAACCAAGCTTCTTTCAACATATAAATGATTTAATTAAATAATTAAACAAACAAATTAAATATATAAGTTTCAATGTTTTACATTTTAAATTCAATTGTTTAATATTGTGACGACACAAATAAACCTCTAAGTTCTTCAGTGACGGTGGTTTTAAAAGAATCTTCTTCACGTGTCGGTTCTTCTCTCCTCATGGAAGATCTTCGGGTTCCTGGCCTTCATGTGCTCCGTCCTCGCCATCGGGAACTACTTCTGGGAGCTGAAGGAGGGGTCAGAGTTCACCGTCTTCCTGCCCCGGCAGGACGGCAAGGAGGCCGGTTTCTCCGCCTTCCTCACCTTCTGGTCCTACGTCATCATCCTCAACACGGTGGTGCCCATCTCGCTCTACGTCAGGTAGGACCCCCTGGTGACCTCCTGGTGACCTCCTCCTGACCTCCTCCTGACCCCGTGACCTCGCAGCGTGGAGATCATCCGTCTGGGCAACAGCTTCTACATCGACTGGGACAGGAAGATGTACTTCGCCCGCAGCGACACGCCGGCCGAGGCCCGGACCACCACCCTGAACGAGGAGCTGGGTCAGATCAAGTACGTGTTCAGCGACAAGACCGGCACGCTGACCCAGAACATTATGACCTTCAACAAGTGCACCATCAACGGCAAGACCTACGGTGAGAAAGAGTTTTTATCAATGAATATCTTTTACAAATACACAACAGAAGAGTTTGTAAGCAACACAAAGGGATAAAAAAAATAGAAAAACTTTAAAAACTAACAGCAGCTAATAAAACTAAAAAGCTAAAGAAACGTACAAAGCTAACAAACTTCACAAGCTAACTATGCTAACAATCTAATAAAACTAACACGCTAAAAAGGCTAACTATCTAACAAATGTAACTAGCTATCAAAGCTAGCAAGATAACAAAGCTAATTAACTGGCTAACAAAGCTAACTGGCTAACAAATCTAACATGATAGCAAAGCTAACAGGCTAACAAAGATAACAAAGCTAACTAGTTAACAAGATAACAAAGCTTACAAGCTAACTGGCTAACAAAACTAACAAGATAACAAAGCTAACAAGCTAACAAAGATAACAAAGCTAAAAAAGCTAGTAAAGCTAACAAAGATATCAAAGCTAAAAAGCTAACTAGCTAACGAAGCTAACAGGCTAACAAAGATAACTAGCTAACAAGATAACAAAGCTTACAAGCTAACTGGCTAACAAAACTAACAAGATAACAAAGCTAACAGGTTAACAAAGATAACAAAGCTAACTAGCTAAGAAAGCTAAAAAGATAACAAAACTAACAAGCTAACAAAGATAACAAAGCTAAAAAGCTAAAAAGCTAACAAATCTAACAAAGCTAAAAAGCTTACTAACTAACAAAGCTAACAGGCTAACAAAGCTAACAACTCACCAACACCATCTTGTGGACGTTGTTGAAGTCCAGGAAGGACGATAATAATTGTTGTTATAATATAGTTTTGTATCGTTACGTTCGTGTCCGACCTCACGAGGTCCCGTGAATCCA
Source organism: Callionymus lyra (assembly GCF_982586985.1). NCBI lineage: Eukaryota > Metazoa > Chordata > Actinopteri > Syngnathiformes > Callionymidae > Callionymus > Callionymus lyra. Next base: position 53,254,125 of record NC_141818.1, read on the forward strand.
ACCATGAAGGTCCAGGTACGTCACTCTTCTAACAACAAGGTCTTGTTTCAGGAGACGTGTTCGACTACAGTGGTCAGAGACTGGAGGTCAACGAGGTGAGGTCAGGAGGTCGTTCAAGGTGTTGCCGTGGTAACCATGTGGGTATTTCCTCCTCAGCAAACGGAGACGGTGGATTTCTCCTTCAACCCTCTGGCTGACCCTCGGTTCTGCTTCCACGACCACGCTCTGGTGGAGGCCGTGAAGCTGGAGAACCAGGAGGTCCACGCCTTCTTCAGGCTGCTGGCCCTGTGTCACACCGTGATGGCGGAGGAGAAGCAAGAAGGTGAAGAAGAACTCATTAACTTTTTTTTAATTGATTTAATTATTGTTTTGTTTTTTACAATTTAAATGAATATTCGTTTATTGAAAGTTTGAATTTGTTTTTTGTTTTTGAATAAGTTTTTTTTTTTTTTATTTCTTATTAGCCTGTTAGGTTTGTTAACTTGTTGACATCGTAAGCTTGTTAAATGTGTTAGTTTTGTTAGCTTGTTAAATGTGTTCGTTTTGTTAGCTTGTTAAATGTGTTAGTTTTGTTAGCTTGTTAAATGTGTTCGTTTTGTTAGCTTGTTAAATGTGTTAGTTTTGTTAGCTTGTTAAATGTGTTCGTTTTTTTAGCTTGTTAAATGTGTTAGCATAGTTAGCTTGTTAAATGTGTTAGCATACATGGCTTGTTAAATGTGTTAGTTTTGTTAGCTTGTTAAATGTGTTAGCATAGTTAGCTTGTTAAATGTGTTAGCATAAATGGCTTGTTAAATGTGTCAGCATAAATGGCTTGTTAAATGTGTTAGTTTTGTTAGCTTGTTAAATGTGTAAGCATAGTTAGCTTGTTCAATGTGTTGGTTTTGTTAGCTTGTTAGCATAGTTAGATTGTTAAATGTGTTAGCATAGTTAGCTTGTTAAATGTGTTAGTTTTGTTAGCTTGCTAAATGTGTTAGTTTTGTTAGCTTGTTAGCAAAGCTAGGTTGTTAAATGTGTTAGCTTTGCTAGCTTGTTACATTTGTAAGCCTTGTTTGATTTGTTATTATTTTTTACACGTATAGTTTGGTATTCAAATTTCGAATTTCATATTGAATTTAAAAGACTACAAATTAAACAAAAAAATATTGAATGTAAAATTAATTATTGGAACTAGAATATCAAACTATATTTGTAAAAAGAAATCATTTCATTTTGGAAAAATAATTTAATTTTTTTTCTCAACTTGGCTATATCGTAACATCAGCTTCTCAGACCAGCTGGAAACGTAGTTTTAACATTTGAAATGTTCAATACTTTAATATTCCTTTGGCACTGATGTACTTCCATATATGATGTATTTGTACTGGAGCTAACAATACAACCTTCTTGTTCAGGCGAGCTGGTGTACCAGGCTCAGTCTCCAGACGAGGGCGCTCTAGTCACCGCCGCCAGGAACTTCGGCTTCGTGTTCCGCTCCAGGACTCCTGACAGCGTCTGCATCGTAGAAATGGGGAAACAACGAAGCTACGAACTCCTCGCCATCCTGGACTTCAACAACGTCCGCAAGAGGATGTCGGTGATCGGTGAGTTGTTAGCTTGTTAGCTTCTTTAGTTTGTTAGCTTTATTAGTAAGTAAGTAAGTAAGTCATTTGTATTTGTATAGCGCTTTCCTAGACCAGGGTCACAAAGCGCTTAAACAATCAAAACAATATTCAATAAAGTAAATACTTTAAAGGGCAAGATTAGCCTGTTAGTTTTGTTAGCTTGTTAGCATAGTAAGCTTGTTAAATGTTTTTGCTTTGTTAGCGTGTTAGATTTGTAAGCCTTGTTAGATTTGTTCGCTTTTAAGCTTTGTTAGCCAGTTAGCTTGCGAGCATTGTTAGATTGTTAGCATATTTAGCTTGTTAAATGTGTTAGCTTTGTTAGCTTGTTAGATTTGTTAGATTTGTTCGTTTTTAAGCTTTGTTAGCCAGTTAGCTTTCTAGCCTTGTTAGATTGTTAGCATAGTTAGCTTGTTAAATGTTTTTGCTTTGTTAGCGTGTTAGATTTGTAAGCCTTGTTAGATTTGTTAGCTTTTAAGCTTTGTTAGCCAGTTAGCTTGCGAGCATTGTTAGATTGTTAGCATATTTAGCTTGTTCAATTTGTTAGCTTTGTTAACTTGTTGAATGTATTAACTTGTTAGCTTTGTTAGTTTGTTAGTATTTTTTAGCTTTCTTCCTTGTTAGCTTTGTTAGCTGCTATTCGTTTTTTCCAGTTTTTCCAGTGCTTTCACGTCGACGTGTCGTTTACAGTTCGGAGTCCGGAGGGAAAGTTGTGTCTGTTCTGTAAAGGAGCCGACACCATCGTGTACGAGAGACTTCACCGGTCGTGCAGTAAACTGATGGACGTCACCACTGAACACCTGAACGTAGGTCCAGCAGCTTCAGCGTTTATTTTACCTGCACGACTGTTGAAAACACGTCTTTTTAGTTAGTTTTTATTCAAGATATCTGGCAGTTTTTACCTTTATTGTGAGGTCATGACTGTGTAATAACACTTGAAATTAAAAAAGAAACACCAAGAATAAAAAACGACTGTGAGGAACCATTGAATTTAAAAATCTACGAATTAAAAATATAAATATAATATAAATATAACATCTAGAACATTTATTTTTATTTATTGGAATTAAACTCCATGTGTAAAACATACATTTTGAAAATGTTAAAAAAAAGAAGATTAAATTAAAAATAAATTTAACCTTTTTAATATGTAAATTATTGCATTAAATTATTAGATTAAAAATAATTATCCAATATACAAATGAGATGCGAGTAAATTATTCAATGTTTAAAAAACAACAAGATTCCAATGAAAAGGTTTGAACATGAAATGTTCAACCTTGAGTGACTGATGTTGACTCGTGTGCAGAAGAAACTTCCATGTTTATGAAGATCATCTAAAGATCTACGGTTTCATAAAGTCTTTGTGTCTCTGCAGGAGTTCGCAGGCGATGGTCTGAGAACTCTGGCTCTGGCCTACAAAGACCTGGACGAAGAGGACTTCAAACAGTGGCAACAGCGCCACCATGAGGCCAGCACGGCTCTGGAGGACCGCGAGGACAAACTGGACCAGCTGTACGAGGAGATCGAGAAGGACTTGATGGTAGAGACACGACGAGAATATAAACTTTAACGTTTTTTTAAAATGGCTTTAAGTCATATTTAATTTTGATCATAGTTCCTTTGATGTTTGTATTTTCATAAATTGTGTTTAAACAAAATTAATTTTTATATTTACTATTTAGAAATAACCTTTTGTTATTGTTTCAGTTGCTCGGGGCGACGGCCATTGAAGACAAGCTTCAAGATGGAGTTCCTCAGACCATCGAGCAACTGTCGAAGGCCGACATCAAGATCTGGGTTCTCACGGGTGACAAGCAAGGTGGTTTATTTTTATTATCAGAGTCTCTTTACTTTAGCTGCTGCCTCCTCGACCCACAGGCTGCTCCGGGTTATTTATCTCCTCTTGATGATCTGTGTGTAGAGACGCCAGAAAACATCGGCTTTGTTAGCCTGTTACCTTTTTTTAGCTTGTTAGCATAGTTAGCTTGTTAAATGTGTTTGCTTTGTGAGCCTGTTACCTTTTTTTAGCTTGTTAGCATAGTTAGCTTGTTAAATGTGTTTGCTTTGTGAGCCTGTTACATTTGTAAGCCTTGTTAGATTTGTTAGTGTTGTTAGCCAGTTAGCTTGCTAGCCTTGTTAGATTGTTAGCATAGTTAGCTTGTTAAATGTCTTGGCTTTGTTAGTCTGTTACATTTGTAAGCCTTGTTAGCGTTGTTAGCCAGTTAGCTTGCTAGCCTTGTTAGATTGTTAGCATAGTTAGCTTGTTAAATGTCTTGGCTTTGTTAGTCTGTTACATTTGTAAGCCTTGTTAGCGTTGTTAGCCAGTTAGCTTGCTAGCCTTGTTAGATTGTTAGCATAGTTAGCTTGTTAAATGTGTTGGCTTTGTTAGTCTGTAACATTTGTAAGCCTTGTTAGCGTTGTTAGCCAGTTAGCTTGCTAGCCTTGTTAGATTGTTAGCATAGTTAGCTTGTTAAATGTGTTGGCTTTGTTAGTCTGTAACATTTGTAAGCCTTGTTAGCGTTGTTAGCCAGTTAGCTTGCTAGCCTTGTTAGATTGTTAGCATAGTTAGCTTGTTAAATGTGTTGGCTTTGTTAGTCTGTTACATTTGTAAGCCTTGTTAGCGTTGTTAGCCAGTTAGCTTGCTAGCCTTGTTAGATTGTTAGCATAGTTAGCTTGTTAAATGTGTTGGCTTTGTGAGCCTGTTACATTTGTAAGCTTTGTTAGATTTGTTAGCGTTGTTAGCCAGCTAGCTTGCTAGCCTTGTTAGATTGTTAGCTTTGTTCGTTTTTTTTTGTTTTGTTTGCTTGTTAGCCTCGTTAGCTTGATAGTTATGTGAGCTTGATAGCATAGTTAGCTTGTAAAATTAGTTAGCTTTGTTGTTTGTTTGTTCTTTGTTCCTTGTTTTTTTGTTTATATTCTGTCTATTAGTTGATTATTTAAGTTTGTTGATTATTTATTTAATTTGTTGGTTATTTATTTTTTTATTTTCTTGAATGTCTTAAATAATGTCTGTTTTAAGTCTTTAATTGTTTAGTCTTCAATTGTTTTAAGTGTTTAATGTCTTTAGTGTTTTGCATCGTGGGTCAGAGAGAACTACAGTTTTATTCATGCTGTATGTCTCAATACATGCATATTTGACAATAAAAAAGAATTTGACTTGACCTTGACTTGAACTTGAGCTTGTTAGCTTTGTTAGCTTGTTAAATTTGTAAGCTTTGTTAGCTTTGTTAGCTTGTTAAATTAGTTAGCTTTGTTAGCTTGTTAAAATTGTTATCTTTATTTGCTGACTTGTGCGCAGAGACGGCAGAGAACATCGGCTACTCCTGCAACTTGCTCCGCGAGGAGATGAACGAGGTGTTCGTCGTGTCTGGAAACTCACCTGAAGTCGTGCAGCAGGAGCTCAGGTGAGCGACGGTAAAAACGTCGACGCCATCGAGTCCGTGACACTTTTTTCTCTGGCAGCGACGCACGGACGCTCATGAAACGAAACGCCACCGAGGACTCCGTCTTCCTGCCAGACGGGATTGTGGGTAAAGGAGGGAAGGTGTTAGACGAGGTGGTGAACGGAGAGTACGGCCTGGTCATCAACGGACACAGTCTGGTCAGAACCTTTGACCCCTGGTCGTAGAAATGACTCTAACATCTACTTAACATTAATGATGTTCAGCTGTAGACGTGTGTGAGCGTCAGAAGATTTAATGTTTAATATTTGATATTTATTGTAATGAGTTTCACATTTTAAAAGTTAAAACTTTGAGTTTTAAAGTATTTTATAACCATTACATTTTTTTTCTTCTAATAATTAAATTTAATCGTTTCTAAATTAAATTGTTGAATTTGTATTTTCTTAATAGTTAATTTTTTTCAAAATGTATTTTGTTTTGTTTACACAAGTTTAGGAAAAGTATTATTTAATTAGAATATCAAACTTAAACTTGTAAACTTAAATGTAAAAAGACCTTAAAAAATGTAAAAATAACATTTTGAATTCAATTATTACAAAGGAAAAAAAAAAGTATATTTAATACAAAAGGCTACGAATTTAAAAATATTGAATTTAGAAAATAAATTATTAAATGATTGGAATTAAAATATCAAACTCTATGTGTAACATGTTTTAAAAAGATTTTCAAGAAGTAAAAATGTAATTATTACAAAGGAAAACATTTGATATTGAATTTATAAGGCAATGACTAAATAAAGATTGACTTGAAAAAATATTTTTTTACTTATTTGAATAAGAATATACAAATATTTTTTAAAAAAAACTATTTGTTTTGATATATATATTTATTTATTTTTTAAACCGTTTTTAAAAACAAATTCAACCTTTAAATAACATGTTTTTTTCATTGACGTATTTAAAAAATAATTCAATGCCTTAAAAAACCCAATTTCAATAAAAAAAAAAACGGTATTAAAAAATTAAACATTTGACATTTTAAATGAAATCTATGTATATGTAATATTTTTATGGCACTGATATATTTTTATTAAAGTTGCTTTATTTTATTTACACTATTATTTTTGACTGTCAAAGAATCAAAGTTTACATTTAAAAGCATAAATGAACAGAAAAAACAACATTAAGTACAGATTTTCTCACATCGTCACCGACTCTCGACCACGAACGTTTATCAATAAAGTTTTGTGCGCGGCAGGCGTACGCTCTGGAGCGCGGCATGGAGCTGGACTTCCTGCGGACGGCGTGCATGTGCAAGTCGGTGATCTGCTGCCGGGTGACGCCGCTGCAGAAGGCGCAGGTGGTGGAGCTGGTGAAGAAGTACAAGCGAGCCGTGACTCTGGCCATCGGCGACGGAGCCAACGACGTCAGCATGATCAAAGGTAGGACCTGCTTCAGATCCTGGACCCGGTCTCACACGCTCTCCGTCTCCAGTGGCTCACATCGGCGTGGGCATCTCGGGTCAGGAGGGCATGCAGGCGGTTCTGTCCAGCGACTACACTTTCGCCCAGTTCCGCTTCCTGCAGCGCCTCCTGCTGGTGCACGGGCGCTGGTCCTACCTGCGCATGTGCAAGTTCCTGCGATACTTCTTCTACAAGAACTTCACCTTCACCTTCGTGCACTTCTGGTTCGCCTTCTTCTGCGGCTTCTCTGCGCAGGTGAGAGGAATTAAAAACACTTTTAAATGTATTCTTTAATAAATCAATCATCATTTTAATTTTGAATGAAAATAGTTTTATTTTTTTATTACCATCAGACTTAATGATTATGAATTTAAAACACAGTATTTTTACATTTTGCATCAAAGCATTATATTTATCTCGCCGTTTATTCTTTTCCAGTTTATTTCATTTTAAAATTCAATGTGTGAAAAAATGTTACGTGTAAAAGATATTCTGTGTAAACAATTAATTTAAATCAATGTCATCAGATATTCAATTAGAAAATAATAAACTCAATGTAAAAAAAAAAAAAAAAAATTCAAAATTTGTGTAAAGAAATTCTGTGTTAATAAAGATTATTCAAAGACTCATTTATTTCCTTGGAATAATTAAATTGTATTAGTTTAGTAACAAAATGAAATATATTTAAAGTCTATTTTTTTTTAATCCGTGTAAACAATTACAATTAAATAAAATTATATTTCAGTGATAAAAGGAGATTAATTGTGTTTACCAAAACTTTTTTATTGATTAATAGATTTATTTACAATTTAAATAAAACCACTTTTTAATTATTAAATTAAATTAAATTAAATTAAATTATATTTCAGTGATAAAAAAGCAGATTAATTGCGTTTACCAAAAAAAAAAATTATTGATTAATAGACTTGTTTAAAAGTTAAATAAAACCACTTTTAAAAAATTAAATTAAATTAAATTAAATTAAATTAAAGTAAATAATTGACTCAAACATCCAATTTGGCATGTAAAAAAAATGTATAAAATTAATAAAACATGATAATTCTATAATAAAATTAATTGCTTTGTTACAATAAATCCATGGTTTCTCTTTGAAGAGATGATGTTTGTGTTCCTCAGACAGTGTACGACGAGTGGTTCATCACTCTCTACAACCTGGTCTACACGGCGCTGCCGGTTCTGGGGATGAGTCTCTTCGACCAGGTTTGACTTCTTCATCGTTCAATGACACACTGAGGTCATTGACTCTTGCGCCCTCTGCTGGTTTCAGGACGTGAACGACGCGTGGAGCTTCCAGCACCCTGAGCTCTACACCCCGGGTCAACTGAACCTGTACTTCAGCAAGACGGCGTTCTTCAAGTGCGCCCTGCACAGCTGCTACAGCTCGCTGGTGCTCTTCTTCATCCCGTACGCCGCCGTGCACGACACGGTGAGGCAGGACGGGAAGGACGTGGCCGACTACCAGTCCTTCGCTCTCCTCACGCAGACCTGCCTCCTCTTCGCCGTCACCATCCAGGTGAGGTTGGAAACACACATTCGTCGCTGCCGTCTTGACGCGCTGGTGTGTGTGTGTGTGTGTGTGTGTGTGTGTCGCAGCTGGGTCTGGAGATGACCTACTGGACCGCCGTCAACTCCATCTTCGTCCTGGGGAGTCTCCTCATGTACTTCGCCGTCACCTTCACCATGTACAGCAACGGCCTGTTCCTCGCGCTGCCGTCGGCGTTTCCCTTCGTGGGTGAGTCACTTCGCGTCATCGTTGGATTGATGAGTGTCCATTAAATCAATCATTTCTTTTTTTATTTTATTTATTTTTATTTTATTTTATTATTTTTTAAATTAATGTTTATTAACGTGCCAAATTTGATGTTTGAGTCAATAATTTAATTTAATTTAATTTAATTTAATTTAATTTAATTTAATTTAATTTAATTTAATTTAATTTAATTTAATTTAATTAACTTTGAGAGGTTAAATTTGTTTAGTTTTTTTTTAATAGTTTAAAAATAACATACACATAGAGTTTTATCATATTATTTCAATAACTAAAAAATAAATTTTATAAATTCAATATTTTTACATTTTTAGCCCAATATTAAAATGTTGG
>NC_141818.1:53267713-53272713 GCF_982586985.1 Callionymus lyra
TTTTTTGTTTTAAATCACAAAACTTTATTTCGCTTTTATTTGTATAATAATGGAGCCACGATTGACCCGCGATATAATGAACTAGCCTTGATAATATCTATTTATTTTATATTTTCCATCTTTTTTAATAACAGTGCTATTTTAAAACGTGTGACTTTATTGATTATTGATGAATGTTTGCTAATAGCTCTGATGCTAACAGCTAGCATGCTATGTTTGCTAATAGCTCTGATGCTAACAGCTAGCATGCTATGTTTGCTAATAGCTCTGATGCTAACAGCTAGCATGCTAATACTCTAGCATATACTCGTCAGACAGAAAGTTTGTTTTGTTATTTTCATTTAGTTATTGTTTATTATTAGTTATATTTAAGTTTATTTGACAATCTAATAAAAAGGCAACATTTTCATAATTTATTGATAATGTTTGTTTGTGTCAATAATGCATCTAAACGTCTAAAGCGTCTTTAAGGAGCAGATTTTAACTTTATCTTCGTTGAATCACATAAATAAACAGACTTTGTTCTCATTTAAACTTCAAATATGATCTTGTTCACAACAGTTTCGTAGACGAGGAGAGTTTTATTCTGTTTTATTCTGTTTTATTCTGTTTTAACTGGTTTAACTTTTAATGTTTTATTGACAGATCGCAGGAATAACGTTTAATGAACGACTTCAAAGATGATCACATTTTGAGTAAACTCAAGAGTTACTGTTACTGGGAAAATCCTTCATATTTTTCAAAATAAAACACATTTCAGAGACTAATAATTAATTGAAAATAGATTAAAAAAAAGTGTTTTTGTTTTTTTTCTGTATGTGAGGCCCCGTAACGAGTGACTCCCGATGATCATAATTAACATTAATTCACTTTATTGAAATATTATCATTAAGATTCTGTTAAGTTTTCAATTTGTACTTCTATGTCTCGTTGTTGTTTACGTCTCCGTCTGTCTGTGAACTGTGCCGCTTGTTAGGCTCGGTTGCTATGACGACGCGTCTTAGCTCAGTATATCCACGGAAGTAATACTAACTTCTGATCTAGTCAAACACTAGTGATCCAGTGAAGTAATACTAACTTATGATCTAGTCAAACACTAGTGATCCAGTGAAGTAATACTAACTTATGATCTAGTCAAACACTAGTGATCCAGTGAAGTAATACTAACTTATGATCTAGTCAAACACTAGTGATCCACGGAAGTAATACTAACTTATGATCTAGTCAAACACTGGTGATCCAGTGAAGTAATACTAACTTATGATCTAGTCAAACACTAGTGATCCAGTGAAGTAATACTAACTTATGATCTAGTCAAATACTAGTGATCCAGTGAAGTAATACTAACTTATGATCTAGTCAAACACTAGTGATGCAGTGAAGTAATACTAACATATGATCTAGTCAAACACTAGTGATCCAGTGAAGTAATACTAACTTATGATCTAGTCAAACACTAGTGATCCACGGAAGTAATACTAACTTATGATCTAGTCAAACACTAGTGATCCAGTGAAGTAATACTAACTTCTGATCTAGTCAAACACTAGTGATCCAGTGAAGTAATACTAACTTATGATCTAGTCAAACACTAGTGATCCAGTGAAGTAATACTAACTTATGATCTAGTCAAACACTAGTGATCCAGTGAAGTAATACTAACTTATGATCTAGTCAAACACTAGTGATCCACGGAAGTAATACTAACTTATGATCTAGTCAAACACTGGTGATCCAGTGAAGTAATACTAACTTATGATCTAGTCAAACACTAGTGATCCAGTGAAGTAATACTAACTTATGATCTAGTCAAATACTAGTGATCCAGTGAAGTAATACTAACTTATGATCTAGTCAAACACTAGTGATGCAGTGAAGTAATACTAACATATGATCTAGTCAAACACTAGTGATCCAGTGAAGTAATACTAACTTATGATCTAGTCAAACACTAGTGATCCACGGAAGTAATACTAACTTATGATCTAGTCAAACACTAGTGATCCAGTGAAGTAATACTAACTTCTGATCTAGTCAAACACTAGTGATCCAGTGAAGTAATACTAACTTATGATCTAGTCAAACACTAGTGATCCAGTGAAGTAATACTAACTTCTGATCTAGTCAAACACTAGTGATCCAGTGAAGTAATACTAACTTATGATCTAGTCAAACACTAGTGATCCAGTGAAGTAATACTAACTTATGATCTAGTCAAACACTAGTGATCCAGTGAAGTAATACTAACTTATGATCTAGTCAAACACTAGTGATCCAGTGAAGTAATACTAACTTATGATCTAGTCAAACACTAGTGATCCAGTGAAGTAATACTAACTTATGATCTAGTCAAACACTAGTGATCCAGTGAAGTAATACTAACTTATGATCTAGTCAAACACTAGTGATCCAGTGAAGTAATACTAACTTATCATCTAGTCAAACACTAGTGATCCAGTGAAGTAATACTAACTTATGATCTAGTCAAACACTAGTGATCCAGTGAAGTAATACTAACTTATGATCTAGTCAAACACTAGTGATCCAGTGAAGTAATACTAACTTCTGATCTAGTCAAACACTAGTGATCCAGTGAAGTAATACTAACTTATGATCTAGTCAAACACTAGTGATCCAGTGAAGTAATACTAACTTATGATCTAGTCAAACACTAGTGATCCAGTGAAGTAATACTAACTTATGATCTAGTCAAACACTAGTGATCCAGTGAAGTAATACTAACTTATGATCTAGTCAAACACTAGTGATCCAGTGAAGTAATACTAACTTGTGATCTAGTCAAACACTAGTGATCCAGTGAAGTAATACTAACTTATGATCTAGTCAAACACTAGTGATCCAGTGAAGTAATACTAACTTATGATCTAGTCAAACACTAGTGATCCAGTGAAGTAATACTAACTTATGATCTAGTCAAACACTAGTGATCCAGTGAAGTAATACTAACTTGTGATCTAGTCAAACACTAGTGATCCAGTGAAGTAATACTAACTTATGATCTAGTCAAACACTAGTGATCCAGTGAAGTAATACTAACTTATGATCTAGTCAAACACTAGTGATCCAGTCAGTCAGATTTTTCTACCATCATGTCGACACCGAAGCGTTGAAATAAACGAAAGATAAATATCTCATAGTTTCTTTCTCTAAATCCCCGGACCTTCACTACAGTACTCACTCCTGCGCTCGACTACATTTTTAGGTGAAAGAAAAATAATATCGCATTAATATTGAATATCGCACATATTTCCACTATCATTCAGCACTAATTCTGATTCATCGTTGTGTTGCTGAAATCTGTCGCTTAGTTCGCCTATTTGCCCGGCCGTCATCCCTGTTGTCGGCAACAAAACCAAAATAACAATAATACTAGTGATTCTAAACTAACACACGAACATAAGATGACGTGAGTGAAAGTGACTGAACTGTTACCGTAGCAACAACAATGTTCAGTCTAACATGATGGACCCGACGATCTTCAGCCTCCACTGGACCAGAACAATGCAAATCACCGTAATGAGCCCCAGAAAGAGTAAAGGTCAGTCGGGCCTTCTGCTTCCATTTGTGAGGTTGGATTTTCTCTTTTTTTAAAGGGGTCTCCTCCCAGTGCATGCTGGGAGCGGCGTCTTGATGAGCGGATAAGAAGACAGTGACGGACGATGGTCGTCAATCTCTGATGTCATCAGTGAGTCACACAAAGAGATCGTCGTCTCAACGTATTAAATATGGAAGTTTATCAATATTTAATGATTGAATCGATCATTTTGAACATTAACACTTTTTCCACGTTGACATTTTGACGTCTTTGTAAACATTTAATTCAATTTCTTCTTATTAAATAACTGAATTGAATAGTTTATGTATCGAAACGTTTTATTTGTTGTTATTTAATAATTGAAGTAAATGTAATATTTTTAACATTATATATATATATATATATATATATATATATATATATACAGTACATATATATATATATATATATATATATATGTACTGTATATATACTATATATTAGTATATTGAGAAATTTAATTGGTTTGTTCTTTAAACAACTGAATTGAAAAACATGAATATTTTCAATATAAATGTTAAACAGTTTTTTACACATAGATTCTCATATTTTAATTAAAATAGTTAAAAAAACGAATGTTTTAATTCAGTATTTTTTAATTGTTATTCTTCTAAATTCAATATTTAAATTATTACGTCATAAAACGTCTATTTTTTTATTTTAGGAAATAATTTTTGAAATAAATAAATACACTTTCTTTTAAAATATATAGTTTTATCAAATCACTGTGTATTTGTTTCAGTGAATAAAATCTACAGGTGAGTTTTTAGCTTTGTGTTGTTATATGAAGTGAGTGTGTATCAGTGTGTATTTTCGTTTGGTAAAGTGCAGGTGTGTGTTTTTTTTTTTTTATGAAGAGCTTTTGTTGAGAGTAAAAACAGTTTTTAAATGTTGTGTATTTTCTATCACCTGGTTGTGTGTGTCAGAGGTCGAGTGTGTACTCGTGTAGGCGGTTGTTGTTGTTGGGCGTGAATCTAATTGTGAAGGAAATAACAAAATAAAATACACAAGTGCGTCTCTGCTGCCCCCTGGCGTCCAGAGACGGTCTCAGAGGTGCGGTGCTGCCTTTAAGGACACTGTAAATAACTCTGATTGGCTCGAAATAAAAAATATATATAACGAAGGTATTTATTAAAGTCATCGAATACACGGTTTGGTGATCGATATTGTTGACTATCGATGACAATAATCGAACGCAGTCGCCACTAGTGACGAGTTGTTGGTTCCTCGTTAAAATAGCCACCGCCGAGACTCTTATCTCCCACCGTCCCTGAACGCAGCGGCCGCTCCAGACTGCCTCACATTGTTAACGTGGATTTTGTGCAGTTTTGTCTTCCGTGAGCCGGACCTGGACCTGGACCTGGACCCCAGGGAGACCCGCTGGAAGCCCCTCGTCTGCGGGACC